>NC_060281.1:60767301-61067301 GCF_021613505.1 Equus quagga | reverse complement strand
AGGAGAGGTATACAAGAAACACATTTTGCGGTTCATTAAAACCTCCAGCTGATGTTCTTCTGACTTCTTGACATAAATATTCTGGTTTATAGACTCATGCGGAGAAAGAAGAGAGATGGTTTGCCATATTCTTTTTCCTCTAAATCTTAAGATATACACACAATTGGGTGGTTTTTACCAACATGCAAACTAAATCAGAAAAGACGGCTGAACAATTCAGATTAGGACAAGTCAAGTGGGTCTCCATGACCATCAGAAATGTAAGAATAATCGGCAGTCTTATAAATCAATCAATGAGAAAACAGATTAATAGAAAAAGCTTTTGTAATAAGAAGAATAATTTTACAGTAGGTTAGAAAGCCCTAAAAAGTACATTTTGTTTTGTTTTTGGGGTTGGTGTTGTCACTTTGAAGCAGGCAACATTATACTTTTCCCCTTTTATAATTTGTCTAGGAATAAAAAGTTAAAATGCTTTGTGTTCCACTATGGTTGCACAGAATGTTTAAAAAAACAAAAAGGCAGAGGTGAAGTCCTAAAGACCCATGGGGGCAGGAAGAGCTGTGATTATTTAGAAAGCTGATGTGAAACAGACCTGACCAGGACTGAACCCTGTCAATGAGGTCTTGTTCTTCTCACCCAGGCCGCTTCTCAAACTTTCCAACCACACTGGAACATTCTGAACCAGCAGTGGCACTCACTTCCCCCTCACTTCCTTGCCAGGTCTCTCAAGTGATAGGGCCCAGGCTGCACAATGAGTGGGAAATGGAGCAGAGTAAGGGCTCCTGGTCTCCGGCCCAGGGAGCCCGGCTGGCCGCCTTTCGTCTTCTCCCCAGGCCCCTGCAGGAATCCGCGGGGAGACATGGTATCTAAGCAGGCAGGCGTCTGCCAAGCCAGCAGATCACTGTTTCTGCCTCCTCAAGAAGAACAGAGCAGTTAGAGAATGCTTCAATCAGACTAATGAATGAAACGTCATGGCAACTGAGAAGTGAAACCAACACTAAATTCTGACACTTGACTCCTCAGAAACCAAGGAACACTGATGGACTCAATTGCCAACTCGTTCGCTACGAACACAATCTGGTACAAATTCCAGCCTGGGCTCAATCCTTGTTACAGAAAACTTTTTAATTGGAGAGATAATGTCCCAATTGTGACTCTTTTAAATTTAATTTTGCACATGGCTATTAAGAGTATCCATTTCATATTAAATGCTGTACAGTTTTAAGTAACCACCATGGCTTTAACATTTTCAAGACACAGAAATGTTTTCTATCTTATTCTTACAAAAACTCAGCCTAGAAAGTAAGCAGTCATTTGGCATATGAGGTAATGGAGCACGTGGAGGTTAGCCAACTTGCCTAATATCACACTACTAGAGATGCAGTCAGGACTAGAATCCAAGTCTCCCATTATTCTGACCCAGGAAACAACCTCCTTCCCCATCCTCCTCTGCCTGGGACCTACCAAAACATGTCAAACCTCAACAAAATAGTAAAAGACTATAACGGTTTCATTTTTCAACCAAACTGATTTAGTCATTTTCCATTACAGGGCATTTAATGGATTAAACAGTACTTCTAGTTTTAATCAAGTGACCCAAACCCAGAGCGGTCACATAATTTTAGAACACTCCAGGGCCCAAAGGAGGGAGACAGGACACAGAGCCTGAGATTTCTGAAGTCTCATTTAGGCACACATCCTAGTCAAGAAGCAGTCTAGTGTTGTTTGGAGGTAGATTTGGACTGGCTGTGGATGTATGTTTTAGGCTTTAGGGCCAAGTGGGCAGGGCCACTGCCCAGGGTCCTAAAGGGCCAGATCCAGATGTGCCTGACGCCTAGAGTCCCTATACTTGGGTATCTTTGCTCTTTACCTTTCATGAAGTACTCAGAAATGTTTTATATAAACATCCATAAAAATTAAGAGTAATTCCAGAAACTAATCGAATCATATCTTGACCATAGTATGAAAATTACCTAAAATTTCATATCTATGAAAAGCTGAAGGAAGTTCAGAAAGTTTACCCCTTCTCCCTATGCCCATACAAGGTTGAGATAAGCACTGACTGACCCTCATATCCACCCCACGTCCAAACACACATGTGCCAGGCAGTCTACCTTCCTGCAGAGAAGAGAGTCTAGCATTTCTCTTCTCTCTTCAAACATGGATGCACTTACAGCCCAGAAGGACAAATGAAAAGGACACTTTCTTACAGGCAATTCGAGAACCAGGTCCCTCTGAACTGCATCTAAATCATACTGCATGTTTCTGCCTAAGCTCTATTCGGCAGCTTCTTTGAACAGAATAAGGTAAGTAGTATTGGGCTAAAGAAATTATGCCACTAATAAAATGTATTTGTTAAGATCATCTCAAGCATTAGGAAATAGAATACCCCGTCCGTAAGAAGAGAAAGTACTCAGTTACACTACCTTTTATGCTCTTTAACTCTATGTCTTATAATTATTCTAAAATAAGCATCTTTTCAGTTAATCGCAATTACAATATCAAAGTAATCTGTTCCTCCAGTAAGAGAAATACCAACACCTACATGATTATCAGAGGGCACTGTCATGACTTACAGTGAAAACTTCCAGTGGGAAGATTAGCCACTATCTTTTATCTGGGTTTATCTGTCAAAAACCCAGAGGCAGAATATATTTGAAAAGTATTTTAACCTGGTTCATGTTATAACACAAATCACTGGATAAAATCTCTGTCAGACTCACAGAATTCAAAAGACCACAGGGATTAATTAACCCAGCTCTTTCACTTTACAGATCAGGACAGTGAGATTCAAAACACTTAAGCGTTTAGTACACAGTTACAGTTAGGAAGTAGCAGAATCTGCACAGAAAAATTAAAAAAAAAAAAAAAAAAGAGGGTCTCTGGACTCCCAGACCTAAGAAATTTTCACTAAAAAATACTGCAGAAAGATCCAAAATGAAGAGACTGGACTACTGTCTACCGTTGAGAACCAAGTGAAAAACACCAACGCATTACCAGAGTGAAGAAGAACAATATAGCCAACAATTATCAGTAGAGTGATAATTAACTCACTAGTAGACAGGAAACGAGGACACCATCAATATTTAAACATATAAATAACTCTCATCTACTAGGGTCTTTAAAGTTGAAAATTATTTTCCCATAAAATTCAACTTTCACTTCCTTTGATGTTCCTCCTGGTAGAGAAGAGCACAGTATCCCAGAAACTTAATCAACAAATTGTGAATAATAAAGAATTGATTATGCCCAGCAGTTTAAGATACTCTTTCCGTAAGAACCCCATCCCTCTGACCATTTTTTAGGGAAAGAGCCCTTCAAGCAGGTGCTTAGCAGTTGCACATATACCTCATACATACACATCAAGAAGTGACAGTGGCTCTGCTAAACACAAGACCTTCCAGTAAAGAGTGATGAGTTGGAAGGTTAAAAGCAACATTTTAGAAAGAGATGGGACACCTCCACCATTACCCGGAATTCTTTCCTCCCAAACATGCTCAATTTCCCAAGACTGTAGTGTTAAGTCTTGTGTCCATGGTAAATTAAAAAAAAAAAAAAAAAAGATTTACATATGAAAAAATATCATAGAGGGAAGAAATGACCTAAAAGATCATTTCTAAAACGATCTTAGTTTTAGAAAACATTTTTTCCAATTTGATAGGTTAAAAAATCATAGGTTTTTCTTTTCATTTTTTGATTAGTATTAAGATTGAAAAGTTTTTTGTGTTTGTAATTGTGTATGTTACTTCTTGGAATTATTTACTCATATCTTTTATATTTTTTATACATTTTTCTAGTAGGCCATATTTTGCCAATTGGTTTGTTCTTGTAAATATTTAGAACATATACAAAATTGACTAATTTTTATCTCCAATAAAAGCCACCCAAAAAATATTTTGAAACAGGTTAGCAGATTTTCAGTGAGAGAACCCCCGTAATAACCTGGTTTAAAATACATATTCCTTTCACATTGCAAATGATTACTGTAAATTCTTAATTTAATGAGCAAGGAAAAACGCAAACATCAAAATTTGAACTCCAGGTATACTTGCACAGCTCAGCATTTGTAATATCATTAATTTCAACATAGTAAAATTTATGTAATTTAGGCAAATGCTATAGGAAAATGAGATTAAAGAGCTCAAATAAGGGAATACAGAGGAAACAATAAGGTATAGATAATTTTTAATTACATGATTAGAAGGAGGATAACACGCACAAAGATACTCCAACATAGTCCCAGAAATGTTTAAAAAGCCTCAAAAGTAAATCCAAAGGCATTTATTAATAGCCAACATGTGTGCTGGGTATAGATAATCGTAGATACATCAAGGGTGAGCCAACTTATTCACCTCCACATGAACAAAAGTATGCCTGAAGAATACTGTATCCTACTGATCTTCTTTTCTTTTTTATATGTATGCTCCTTTAGTTTGAACCTCTGTTTTTTTTTTCTCTCCCACTCTCTCACTCTTGACACTCATGCTGAAGTTTTCGTCCTTCAGAGGAAAAAAAAAAAAGTCCTAATATGACCTACTATTACTACAAATGATGATAATAGTAACAATAACAATAGTAAACACTTACATAGCGCTTAGGATATGGCAGGCATGCTCTAAATGCTTTACATTCATTTTTAAACCTTCACAATAATCATAAATAGTTGGCACTGTTATTATCTCCATTTTACAAATGAGCAAACTGAGGTGAACTGAGACCAAGTAACCTGCCCAAGATCTCAGTTAGTAGATAGAGGAAGGAGTTGAAGCATATATATTTGTAATGAATTATTTATATGGCAATCTACTCCACTAATAGGCTCAATCACTCCATCATGATGGGCCTACAGATGTTTTAACATAAAATTTGGTCTCTATAGAATTTATTAACAATGCAAAGTGTCCCAGATTGGTGACTATCAAACATTCGCTTGGGCCACTGGTGTTATGGAATAGAGGACAGAAAGGAAATAAGAGATTTAGCCCCTGCCCTAATGCTCTGAGAAGTATCTGAGAAACCAGATATTTCCTGGCCTAGACAGGATTACGCTTCAACACTGGCTCAGACCTCCACATTTCACACGCATTGGCAAGCCCACATGTGGACACGATGAGAATAGTAACCAGGTAAACTGCACATCCAATCAAAATGTTCTGCTATCAGGGAAGACCAGTAGAGGCATGAGTCACGGACAGAGGGTGGCAAGGCTGTATGGATAAAAGAAAAGCTATGAAATACTACCATACTGACCTCTTCTATACTGGATGGCACAGTGCCCTGGAGAAATAAATCACCCTACCTGAGTATGAACTCAAGGTAGGGAAAAAAAAGAGAGGAAATATAAGAATCATATCCCTGTCAAAATCCTTTTAAAGATCTGCTTAACAGGCCAGTTCAGTGCTGGTGTGAATAACTCCTTTCAAGTTTAGAACAATATACTAACTGAAAGTTTTTATAATTCAGGGCTCCAAATACATTGACAAAGATTTGTATAGATCCGTAGGGAAGTTAATAAAATAATCTCTTTCTCGTAAATATATAAACATATATATTTACACACATATATAAATAAATTAAAACTGTACAAATTTTGAAAATAGAGCTTCTCTCTCTCTCTCTCCTTTTTCCTTTCTCATTCTCTCTCAAAGTGACAGTTCAGACAATTAAAGTCCGTTTCTTGGCAAAGTACATGCTTATGTAGTTCTAATCATCCAAATGATTTATAGAGGACATGATTTTTTGCAGGTACTCTAAGACAGAGCTGCACTTTGTCCAGTGTTCAAGACCATGCTTAATGAAAAATTTTAAATTGGGAAGGAAAAATAACTTTGTACCGAAAAGAGAAGAATTATGAAATTTTAGTATTTACCTGATTTATTAACATTTTCTTGTGCATTTATTTTTATGATTTGTATCGTGGCTAAGGGAGGAAGAAAAAACAAATGTCCTTTTGTTTACATCTTTAAAAAGGTCATAAGAACAAAAGGATATACATGTATTAATGACTATATCTTTCCCCATTTTACTGCACATTCATTTAACAGGTTGCTACTAAAATGTCACTTTCGTGACAAGCAGAGTTAACTATTTACAAATATTCTTGCTCTTTTTAACCCAATTTCTTTCAGGGATATAATTAACTGGCACAATCCAGTTAAGATTGGTCTTAAAATATGTGCATGCTATGACAGGATGTCACTTATCGGCTCCCAGATGCATTTCAGATCTGCTCTGCAGCTGTGAAGTCCCCACCTCGATGGAGACGTCGTAAATCACTGAAGAAAGATACAAAATAAGAACTGTGATTTTCATAATTTAAAATCACTAAAAGACAAACGAAATTAAAGCATATGTACAGGAGTGTAAATGGAGAAATTTGTAAGCATTTACCCAGAAAGCTGCATATCATAAAACTAATAAAACTAACATTCAGAGCCCCAGGACAGATAAAGCTGGAGTGTTGTAGGAATGACTGTAAATCACAAAGCTCCTACAGATACAAACAATGTTGATTTCACTAGGCGTGGTGTCTGAGGGTAGGATCTGCCAGTAAAACTCAATTTTGTGGGCTAGGGAATCTCTGTATTTATTTGTTAGATTGTGCTATGTCATACATTAGCATTCTGCCACTCTGAGAAGGTAACAAAAACCATTTTGGGAGAGATGTCAGCATCATGGTGCACTAAGCTCTCCCCTTGAACTCTCCCTTCTAAAGAATAACCAAAAGGATATTCATAACACCAACAGAGGACATTCACACAACACAAAAGACATATGAGAGACCCATGCAGCCATATGTCTGAAGGTGGTGGGGCCAGATCCCCCAGAGGAAGCGGAAACTGGTAAGGGGGACTCTTCCCTTCCCAATGGCAGCCAGTGATCTTGGGACAGCACCCGACACTGAGAGGAAAGTAGGGAGGGGCAGCCCTCCACAGGAACACTGCTCTCCGAGTTCCCTCAATGCTGGAGGGAAAGGCCCACACATAGCGGAGACTGAGCTGTTGTGGGGGTGTCTCCATCAAACTAGTACCCAAGGAGAGCAGCTGGTGAGGGCCCAGGGAGAACACTGGGATCGTGCAGGATAAAGAGAGTGTCCCTCCCCCAACCCAGCACTCCAGCCCTGCAATCACCCAGAGCGGAAAGAGAAGCAGCATCTGGGAAAGGTGCACAGGTCTCAAGAATTGCTCAGAGCACAGAGGGGAGAGAGAGGCGGCAGCTGGGAAAGCTGTGCAGGTGTCCAGAATCGCCCAGAGCACAGACAGGAAAGAGAGGTGGAGCCTGAGAAAGGTGCACAGGTCTCTGGGATCACCCAGAGCACAGTGGGGAGAGAGAGGCGGTGTCTGGGAAAGCTGTGCAGGTCTCCAGGATCGCCCAGAGTGCAGAGGGATGAGAGCGGCAGCAGCTGGGAAAGGCGCACAGGTGTAAGAAGCGGCCCTTTCTCCCGCCAGGCACTCCAGCCCTCTGATCCCGCAAAGTGCCCCAAGGAGACAGAGGCAGCATCTGGGAAAGGCACAAAGGTCTCCAGGACAGCCCAGAGCACCAAGCAAAGAGAGAAGCAGGGGATGGGAAAGGTGTGCAGGTGTAAGAAGCACTCCTTCCCCCACACAGCACTCCAGCCCTGTGATCACCCAGAGCTCTGCATAGACAGAAAAGCAGAGGATGGGGAAAGCACAAGTGAAACCACCTCTCCCCTTGCCTAGTGCTGCACATCTGCCATCCAACAGGCCATTGCACAGAGAGAAAAGAAGTCAGTGGCTGGAGCTGAGGGGCCCAGATTGTGCTGGGCCCAGAATACACAGCACCTGATCCCAACCCAGTGGCAGTAGGTGGCAGCAGTGACCAGATAATGACACCACGTGGAGGCAAAAGTCCACACCATCAAGCAGTATGAGAAAGTATATTAAATCTCCAGACCAGAATGAAAGTGACAAGTACCCAGAAACCAACTCTGAATACACAGAAATTCATAATCTAAATAACAAAGAATTCACAAGTGCTTTCATAAAAAAACTCGATGAGTTACAAGAAAACACAGAAAGGTAAATTAGCGAATCCAGGAGATTCTTCACAAAAGAGACTGAAACTATAAAGAAGAACCAATCAGAATTGCTGGAAATGAAAAACACAATGGATGTGATTAAGAAAAATCTGGATTCTCTAAACAACAGAGCTGACAATATGGAGGACTGAATTAGCAATTTAAGAGACAGTAATACAGAAATGCTTCAGATGTAGGAGAAGAGAGAACTAAGACTAAAAAGAAATGAAGAAACTCTCAGAGAAATATCTGACTCAATGAGGAAATGCAACATAAGGATTATTGGTATTCCAGAGGGAGAAGAGAAGGATAATGGAGCAGAAAGCTTGTTCAAAGAAATAATAGCAGTGAACTTCCCAAACCTGGGGAAAAAGCTGGAAATACAAGTGAAGAAAGCCAAGAGATCTCCTAACTTCATCAATGTAAAAAGACCTACTGCAAGGCATATAGTAGTAAAGCTGGCAAAAGTCAACGACAAAGAAAAAACACTTAGGGCAGGAAGGCAGAAGAAAAAAAGCTTACAAAGGAACCCCTATCAGGCCTTCTTTCTCAGCAGAAATCTTACTGGCTAGGAGAGAGTGGGATGATATAGTCAAAATTTTGAAAGACAAAAACTTTCAGCCAAGAATACTCTACCCAGCAAAAATATCCTTCAGATATGATGGAGAAATAAAAACTTTCCCAGTTAAACAAAAGATAAGGAAGTTCATCAGCACAAGATGCACCCTCCCCCCAACACACACAAGAAATCCTCAAGAAGGCCCTCATACCTAAACAACAAAATAGGAAAAGGCCTACAAAGCCCAGAGCAAGGAGATGAATAGGAAGGCAATAATCAGAAAACGGCAGCTCTCTATCACATCAGTTTCGTCAACACTCAACTTTAACATTGAGGATAACAAGAAGGAAAACAACAAAATAAAAATAATGTCATCATTTTAACGACAAATTCACAACACAAGATGGAATAAGATATGACGTAAATAATTTAGAAGGGGAAGAGAGAAGGGACAGAATCAGCATAGTCTGAGGAAATACAAGTCTATCAGAAAATGGACTATCTCATCTACTAGACTTCTTATACAGACCTACTGGTAACCACTAAACAAAGAATTAGAACAGAGACATATATAATAAACAAGGATAAAATGAAGAAAACCATCATAGAAAACTACATAATGAAATTGGTAGTTCAAAACACCCAGAATGAGAAACACAGGAAATGTAGAAGAATTGGAAAATAAGTGATAAGATGGCAGTATTTAGCCCTCATATATCAATAATCACTCTAAATGTAAATGGACTGAATTCTCCAATCAAAAGACACAGAGTGGCAGGATGGATTGAAGAACAAGACCCCAAAATATGCTGCCTCCAGGAAACACATCTCAGCTCCAAAGACACACACAGGCTTACAGATAAGGGATGGAAGACAATACTCCAAACTAATGGCAAACAAAAGAAAGCAATTGTTGCCATACTTCTATCAGACAAAGTAGACTTCAAGACACAAGAAGTAAAGAGAGACAAAGAGGGGCAGTATGTACAACACAACTTACATCAATGGATAGATCATCCAGACAAAAAGTCAACAAGGAAATAATGGAATTAAATGAAAAACTAGACCAGATGGATTTAACAGATATACACAGAACTCTCCATCCAAAAACAGCAGAATATACATTCTTCTCAAGTGCACATGGAACATTCTCAAGGACAGACCACACATTGGGAAACACAACAAACCTCAATAAATTTAACAAGATTGAAATCCTATCTAGTATCTCTCCTGACCATAATGCCATGAAACTAGAAATCAATAACAAGAAAAAGCTGGAAAATGAACAAAAATGTAGAGATTAAACAACATGCTACTGAATAACCAATGGATCACTGAGGAAATAAAGGGAGAAATCAAAAAATATGTGGAGAGAAATGAGAATGAGAACACACCATATCAACTCATATGGGATGCGCAAAAGTGGTCCTAAAGGGAAATTTATAGGAATACAGGTCGATGTTAAAAAGCAAGAAAAAGCCCAAATAAGCAATCTTAAACTATAACTAACAGAAGTGGAAAAAGAAAAACAAACAAAGCCCAACCTCAGCAGAAGGAGGAAAATAATAAAAATTAGAGTAGAAATAAATGAAACTGAAACAAAAAAGACGGTAGAAAGGAACAAGGAAACAAGGAGCTGGTTCTTTGAGGAGATAGACAAAATTGACAAACTGTTAGCCAGACTCACACAGAAAAGAAGAGAGAAGCTCAAATAAATAAAATTAGAAATGAAAGAGGAGAAATTACAACAGATACCACAGATATACAAAAGATTATAAAAGAATATTATGAAAAACTATATGCCAACGACCTGGACAATCTTGAAGAAATAGATAAATTCTTAGCCTCTTACAACCTCCCAAAACTAAATCAAGAAGAAATAGAGAACGTGAATAGACCAATCACAAGTAAGGAGATTGACACAGCAATCAAAAACCTCCCAAAAAATAAAAGCCCACGACCAGATGGCTTCTCCGGAGAATTCTACCAAACATTCAAAGAAGCTTTATTACCTACCCTTCTCAAATTATTCCACAAAATTGAGGAAGATGGAAAAATTCCTAACATTCTACAAGGCCAACATCATCTTGATATCAAAGCTAGACAAGGACAACATAAAGAAGGAAAACTACAGGCCAATATCACTCACGAACATAGATGCAAAAATCCTCAACAAAACATTGGCAACTTGAATACAGTAATACATTAAAAAGACCATACACCATGATCAAGTAAGATTCATACCACGGACACAGGGATGGTTCAACATCTGCCAATCAATGTGATACACCACACATTAACAAAATGAGGAACAAAAACCACATGATCACCTCAATAGATGCAGAGAAAGCATGTGACAAGATCCAACATCCATTCATGATAAAAACTCTCAGTAAAATAGGTATAGAAGGAAAGTACCTCAACATAATAAAGGCCATATATGACAAACCCACAGCCAACATTATACTCAATGGAGAAAAACTGAAGCCAACCTTCTGAGAAAAGGAACAAGACAAGGGTGCTCACTCTTGCCACTCTTATTCAACACAGTACTAGAGGTTTTAGCTAGAGCAATTAGGTGAGAAAAATAAATAAAAGGATCCAAATAGGCAATGAAGAAGTGAAACCCTCGCTGTTTGCAGATGACATGATTTTATATATAGAAAACCCTATAGAATCCATCGGAAAACTATTAGAAATAATCAACAACTACAGCAAAGTTGCAGGATACAAAGTCAACTAACAAATATCAGTGGCATTTATATATTCTAATAACGAACTAACAGAAAGAGAACTCAAAAATACAAGCCATTTACAATCGCAACAAAAAGAAAAAAATATCTAGGAATAAATTTAACCAAGGAGGTGAAACACCTATACAAGGAAAACTATAAGACATTACTGAAATAAATTCATAATAACATAAAGAAATGGAAAGATATTCCATTCACATGGATTGGGAGAATAAACACAATTAAAACATCCATACTACCAAAGCTATCTACAGATTCAATGCAATCTCAATCAGATTCCCAATGACATTCTTCACAGAAATAGAACAAAGAATCTTAAAATTCAAATGGGGCAACAAAAGACCCCAAGTAGCCAAAGCAATCCTGAGAAACCAGAAGAAAGCTGGTGGCATTGCAATCCCAGACTTCAAAATATACTACAAAGCTATAGTAATCAAACCAGCATGGTACTGGTACAAAAACAGGCACACAGATCAATGGAACAGAACTGTAAGCCCAGAAATAAAACCACACATCTATGGAGAGCTAATCTTCGACAAAGGAGCCAGGAACACACAATGGAGAAAGGAAAGCCTCTTCAATAAACGGTGTGGGGAAAACTGGACAGCCACATGCAAAAGAATGAAAGTTAACCACTATCTTTCTCCACACACAAAAATAGACTCAAAATGAACCAAAGACTTGAAGGTAAGACCTGAAACCATAAAACTTCTGGAAGAAATATGGGCAGGACACTTGCTGACATCAGCCTTAAAAGGATCTTTTCGAATACCATGTGTACTCGGACAAGGGAAACAAAAGAAAAAATAAACAAATGGACTTCATCAGACTAAAGAGCTTCAGGAAGGCAAAGGAAGCCAGGATCAAAACAAAAAAACAACCCACCAAAAGGAAGAAAATATTTGCAAATCATATATCCAACAAAGGATTAATCTCCATACTACAAAAAAACAAACAACCCAGTCAAAACATGGGCAGAGGATATGAAGAGACGTTTTTCCAAAGATGATATACAGATGGCCAATAGACACATGAAAAGATGTTCAACATCACTAATCATCAGGGAAATGCAAATCAAAACTACACTTAGATATCACCTTACACCTGTTAGAATGGCTATAATCACCAAGACAAAAAATAAATGTTGGAGAGGTTGTGGAGAAAAGGAGACCCTCATACATTGCTGGTGGGAATGCAAACTGGTGCAGCCACTATGGAAAACAGTATGGAAATATCTGAAAAAATTAAAAATACAAATATTATATGATCCAGCCATCCCACTAGAGTCTACTTATCCAAAGAACTTGAAATCAACAATACAAAGAGGCTTATGCACCCCTATGTTCATTGCAGCATTATTCACAATAGACAAGACAGGGAAGCAACCCAAGTGTGAATCGACTGATGATTGGATAAAGAAGATGTGATATATAATGGAATACTACTCAGCTGTTAAAAAAAAAAAAAAAAAAGACAAAATCGTCCCATTCACAATTACATCAATGGACCTTGAGGCTATTATGTTAAGTGAAAGAAGTCAAAGACAAACACCATATGATTTCACTTATTTGTGGAACATAAACAAACTTACAGACAAAGAGAACAGTTTAGTGGTTACCATGGGGAAGGAGAGTGAGGGGCGGGCAAAGGGGTGAAGGGACACTTATATGATGTCTGACAAATAATAATGTACAAGTGAAATGTCACAATGTTACAAAACTATTATGACCACAATAAAAAAATAAATTAAAAAAAACATTTTGGGTAAACCACATTTAAAAGTCTGTGCCTCCATTGTACTTGCAGCTCTCTCTCCAGCGTCACTTCCTTTTAGGCCTTACAATCCAGGTGCATTTCTAGATAGCTTAACCTCAACAGAGGAACAGAGGGGGTAAAAGGAACGGTTTGTGAGATACTTAGATGACAGTTCAAACTTCCATAGGGCTTATGCTTTAACTTGTTTTTATTTTGTCATTTTGCTTTCTTTCACCAACAATGAGGTTTAGCTCTTATTCAACCATATGTTTTTTAAAATCTCAACTTGAAGACTGGCCCCATGGCCAAGTGGTTAAGCTCACATGCTCCGCTTTGGAGGCCCAGGGTTTCACCAGTTCAGATACTAGGTGCAGCCATGGCACTGCTCATCAAGCCATAGTGAGGCAGCATTCCACATGCCACAACTAGAAGGACCTACAGCTAGAATATACAACTATGTGCTGGGGGGCTTTGGAAAGAAGAAGAAAAAGATTGGAAACAGATGTTAGCTCAGGTGCCAATCTTTAAAGACAAACCTCAACTTAATAGGACTGATAGAAAACATTTTCAAGATTCCATTCTACTTCTGTAGTTTTCTAAGTGCAGCGAGGGGTGGGGGAGAGTGTTCTCTAAGTGAAAAATAATGTTAATCCTAAAAGGGATTGTGCACAACTCCCCATCTTGATCAGAGTAGCAGGAAGCTCCAAATTCTCAAACTTGCCAGGGTCTTGGACTGAAAACCAGGTGTCTCTAATTCAGTCTAATCTGATCACATCCACCTTTTGGTCTGCAGGAGAGGAAAACAATTCCTCTATCCTCTAGGTCCTTCTGGCTGGTCTAAGAATTAAATTGACATGAGACAGAATAACAGGAGAAAATCAAACAAAGCTTTATAACACGTATACATGGGAGAAACCCACGAAAACTGGGTAACTCACCAGAATGGCCTAAGCCTTAAATACCATCTTCAGCTAAAGACAAAGGAGGATGTTGGGGTTAGCGGTTTGGGTCTTGAAAGAGGAGGAAGGCAATTTATATGGAGGTGGAAAAGCAAATGGGCCAACTACAGACAATGTGACCTGAGAGAGACATTTTCTATTACACTATAGTGTAATAGAAAGATGCCAAAACATGATGCCACAGCAGTTTTTTAAAAGCTTTTCAATTCACTAATAAATGCATATAAAAACTCATAAAGTTTACTGTAAAATAATTTTTTAAGTATCCTCAATGATTTTTGCAATACTCCATTATTAAGAATGAATGCTTACAATAACCCCTCCTTCTGTACACTAAACAAAATGCTCTTGTGTATGTACGTATATGAGTGTGTGGGTGTGTGCTCACTCAATGGGATTTCCATGCCATTATCCTGAGGATTAAAAAAAATGTAGATCTATACTTTGAATGTTAAAAGAAGATCCTGGGGCAATCAGTCAACTGATAAACATCTATTAATACCTAAAAGATTATGTAATGTAATATAGCAAATAAAAATAAGGATAAGATACATTTCCTACCCTTAAGGAATTTATAATCTAGTGAGAGGACAAGGAATCCACACATCATCATCATCATCACCATCATATTAGCAATCAAATTAACGCTAACATTCATTCACTGTGTACTCATGATATGTTAGGCCACTGCTGGCTAACAGAAATATACTGGGAGCCGCATGTGTAATTTTAAATTTTCTAGTAGCCGAATTTTAAAAAGTTAAAGAAAAACAAGTAAAAGTTAATTTCAATAATACATTTAATTCAGTGTATCCAGAATGCTATATCAATATGTCAATTAAAAACTTGAGATATTTTACATTCTTTGTTGTAGTAATGTCTCCGAAACATTAGTTTACACTTACAGCACACCTCAATTCAGATCTAAATTTTCCTCAGAAATACTTGATCTGTATTTAGATTTCATAAAAGTGACAACTGAAAAAGTAAATTCACATACCTAGGTTGTAGCAAATGTACTTAAAAGTTTTCCAAAAACTGAACTGATTACCAAGAAAATCACTTTCCTTTAATATTTATATACACGTTGGCAAAACTGGTTCACCTTTTCTTAGAAAAATTGATTTGGCGTTGGAGCAAAAGTACATCAGTTTAAAATCCACATTTGTTCAAGTTAATTTACCAACTCTTGTGTCAAGTATTAACACTGAAAAGGAGTTTTTGCATAAATTGGAAAGCAACTCTAATAGTATCCTTCAAATTTTCTTTCTAGTTTTTATAACCAGTTTATGTAATGCTATTAATAACTAAAATCTTCTGCATATGGATTTATGTTAGAAAAATATGTAAAATCATTATTATTGATTTGTACTATGAAAATCTTCAATTTCAACATAAATTCTCATATCTCCCTCGCTAGGTCATACATAAACTTTTCCTTTCCTTAGATCTTCAAATTTATCTCACTCAAAAGCAGTGTGAATATGAGTAAGAAAAGATAAATCACACTGTCATGTTTTCTTTACGATTACTGAATATTTAACAAGCATTCCTTTTGTTTCAAGATAGAAAAGATCTTATAATGGAGTAAATATCACAGAAATCCTTGTAAAACTCATCCATGACTACCAATGAGTGCTGGCAAAGAGCACAAGATCACTGCCTTAATTGTCTTCTACTTCCTTCAGCAAGTCTATAAATTGGCAATGATTTATAGATTTTGATGTGTAGATTGAACAATTTTAACTATGGTATCTATGACACTTTTTACAGAATTTGCTTCAGAATACAGTGGAATGAAGCAATAAGAGAAACACCAGTCTCTGTCAATTTTTCACTCATTTTAGATAAAGGGTATCTAACATATTACCACACATTGACTCATATATCATAAAACTGTGTAAAGCTAAAGAAAAGTACTTAAAATTTTTCAAATTTCAAATCAATTTATCTCTATACTGTTAGACCTTGTATTCTTCAAGCAATTGTTTAGTGATTTAATTAAATAGCTCAAAGTTTTTTGTGAAAAATATTTTTGTCTTTTCTCATAATTTTCTAATAAAACTTTAGTAACAAATTATTTCTTTTGCCATCTCTCCAACTAAAAATAGTTTCCTCTTTCGTGCCATTTCAGAGATGGCCAAAGTTACAAGCTCACATTCTGTTAAAAATTTAACATTTGTTGGATATTTAATTCATATTTCAGGCAATTAAATATTTGTGTGAATTCTTTCTTGACCTTTGACAGAAAACTTCTAATCAAATCCACTATGGATTTGTTGAAAATCTCTCTTAACATTACACCCTTATTTTCTTTAATTTTGTTTTTCACACAACAAACAGCTTTTCTGTTTTGCTCTGGTGTAGCAAATTGAAAATGCCGCTCATCACACAATTTCCCGGTCTCTTTTTGTCTTCACTTGCTCTGATCATAGTACTTGTTTCAGCATATGCACTCAATTCTCTACCAGTAGTATGCCTTTGTTTTAAATTTTAAAATTGGTCTATACTTAAACTAGAAAAATAATTTAATTATATTTTAATTAAAATTATAAACAATTACCAATGATGATGTATACGGATCATTGGAAGTTGTGCTGTCTGCATAAAATATTCAAATAAACACATTACAATGTTAGAAGACAGAAAAAAAATTTCAAAGTGAATAAATTAGTTGACACCAACAAGAACTGTGTGAAATACATCAGAGTGAAATATAGTCCCACCAAAACAAACTTGTGTTTAACAGAATTATATTTTATATTGCTTCTGTTTTAAAAATTCATTCCTCAGTCATGACAGCCACATCTTAATTGCTCAGTAGCCACACAGGGCTTATGGCTACAATTTTGGACAGTGCAGTGACAGCCTGTGTTCTCAGCAATTTACATTTATTAATTTACGTAATTCTCACAACTCTTTAAAGTATTTACTCTAATTACCCCCATTACAGACAATGAAACTTCGGCAGAAGCAACTAAGTGACTTACCCAAAGTCACACAGCTATTAACTAGGGAGCCTGGAGTTTAGACCCAGACAGTCTGACTCCAGAGACTCCTGCCCACTATCCCACACTGTGCAAAGATTAACAAGAGCACAGAGTTTAACGAAAGCTGACACAAGAGGTGCACGGTGTATCAAAAATATAAACCAAATTACTTTGTAATTGAAAGTAGGGAGCCAAGGCTGACAGGAAAGCAGTGTGAAAGAGAAGAAAGACTTGAACTTAAAGATAAATGTTGTAAATGAAAAGGAAAAGCAATTTGGGGCAAGGAGAAGTAGACATGAAAAGTGAGAGCAAAGTGCTCATGAATGGATAAAAGATGGCTGTTCAGTTACTGTGGCAGGCTACATAACAGCCCCCAAAGATACAGCCACATCACAATCACTGGAATCTACGAGTGTTATCTTACATCAAAAAACAGTCTTTGCAGACGTGGTTTAAATTAAGGATCTTGAGATGGGGAGATTACCCTGGATTATCTGGGTGGGCCCTAAATCCAATCACAAGTGTCCTTACAAGAAGGAGGCACAGAGAGATGTCACACAGACAGAAGAGGAGAAGATGCAGACAGAAGAGAAGGAGAGACTATGCCACCGCAGAAACAGATCGTAGGGATGTGACCACAAATCAAGGGATGCCAGCAGCCGCCAGAAGCTGAAGAGCAAGGAATGTATTCTCTCCTAGAGCCTCCACAGGGAGCGCCACCCTGCTGTCACTTGGCCTCCAGAACTAGGAGAGGATAAGCCTGTTGTTGTAAGCCACCTAGTTTGTGGCAATTTGTTATAGCAGCCCTAGGAAATTCACAGTTACTACAGGACCTCTCAAAACCTTTAGCATACAAATGTACCTTGTGAACCGCCAAGAGGTGACTCTAGGAAGCAGTGTGTCCCAATTTACTCCATGACAGAATCCTCACTCCCTCTGAGGAGGGCTGGTGGCGAAAGAGAAGACCTGTTAACTCTGGCAGACCTGGTATTCTTCTAACAAAATCTGGGAAATCCTGACCCAAGGCACATTCTAGAAGCCGTGTAATTCAGGCAAGTAAGTATGAATTGTATTCAAACAAACCATACTGAAGGTTTTTAAGAAATGTTCCAAGAAGTTAATCACTTGGGGTGAGGAGACCTAGGACACTGTGAACATGGATTCCAGGTGACTTCAAAGTGGCAGAACACACTGCTTTGGGAAAAACAACACGTACGTTAACAAGACAGTAGGGCTTACTGTACTCTGCCCTGATGAAACCACCACCTCTAGGAAGTGTTTCAAGTCTTCTGAGGGGCACTGACAAGCTAAAGTGGCTCTGAAGGGTGACAATGAGAAACGGCACGAAAGAATGAAAGAAGTGTTCCAGAGAACAACATTCAAAGGAGAAACAAAATAACAGTACCTTCAAGTAACTGAAGAGTGAAACAGAAAAATGAACTACAAAGGATTTAATAAAAGCCAAAAATAAAATACTCCAGGGGAGTGGGATCGGGCTCAACATGAAGCCCTCCATGGACATTTGCAGTAAAAAGCTCCTGGTCAATTTGGATCCACTTGTAGAAACTGGATGACCAGCTGTTACACTCTTGTAGGAGGAGAAAATCCACACTGGGAAGGAAGTTGGCCTAGAAAACCAGTAAGATTCCTCCAACTCTAAGATTCCATGCCCTGAACTGGCCACAAATCTGTCTGTCACACCCACACATATAGTTGGAATAATAACTGAATAAAAAAATACTGTTTTAAAGGAGGGGTGAAGTTCAAAATATTTAATAACCTGTGTGGCACAGGCACTAACCCACCAGAATGGTTGCTAGCTTATGTGCCTGCAGGTGGGACCCCACTAGATGCATTTCAGCCTTTCTAAAACTCTTAACAGTGACCTGTAGTTGAATATGGATTCTTAGTAGGCAGGAATATAGAGCGAGGAGGAAAAAATTAAGACCACTTTAAAACTGTTTATCTGAATTAACAATAGGTCCCCAGGCTTAGGAAACCACAGGATAGAAGGACGGATGACCAGGTAGGCTGGAAGCCACTTTCCATATACTGGATATCTGACCACAGACTGCCAGCAGCTACACTCACGGCCCAGATACACTGTGGCACCAGTCTCCAAGCGTCTACCTGGCACATTCTGCAAACACTAATTACATGCCAAGAAGTGTGGGTTTAGTTCTGGTTGCATTCTCTGTCTCTGTCTCCCTTCTCCTTCTCTCCCTCCACCCTCCTATAGCATAACTTTGAGTCCTACTGGTTTCAGCCTAATAATATCCATTTGGCAGCAACCTGCTAATAGGTTAATGTACAACAATGGGCATTTGTATTTTCTTATAAGGTGGAGGTAAATTGTGGCATTTGAACAAAGACCTTATTATCTAAATTTTATTGCACATTCACTACAAGCCAGTTTCAATTTTATGTTTTCATCTCTAGGCCCCAAAACAAAGGGAAGAGAAAGTTCATGTTCTTATCTGAAAGGGCTATTTTCTAAAAACATAATGTCAGGCTAAAAATAGGACGTGTCATGGGTTGAATTGTGTCCCCTTAAAAATTCACATATTGAAGTCCTAACCCCCATACCTCAGAATATGACCTTATATTTGGAAATAGGGTCACTGCAGACGAAATTAGTTAAGATGAAGTCACACTAGAGTAGGGTGGACCTTAATCTAATATGACTGGTGTCCTTACAAAAAGGGTAAATTTGGACACAGACGCACATGGGGAAAACATCAGGTGAAGATGAAGGCAGAGATCGCGGTAATGCTTACACAAGCCAGGGGATGCCAAATATTGCCAACGAACTACCAAAATCAAGGGGAAGAGGCCTGGAACGATTCTCCCTGGCGGCCTCAGAAGGAACCAACCCTTTATCTCGGACTTCCAGCTTCCAGAACTAAGAGAAAATAAATTTCTGTTGTTTAAATCACCCAATTTGTAATACTTTGTTACGGCAGCCCTAGCAAACTAATGCAGGACCTAAATGAAAGAGGAGTGGCAAACAAAAGGTCAAGCAGGGACGAGGGAAAAAGTTTAGAGGAAAGAATTTCCACTCTTTGCACTTCTGGTTGACTGTCAGGAACTACCAGGTTCAAAGCCAACCCAGTCCTCCCCTCCCAGTACTCTGCCTGCAGCCACACTGACCTTGTTTGGACTCCATAATCTGTCCTCCCTGGGCTTCACACAGGCTGCTCCCACTTCCTCAACTCTCCTGACTACCCCTGTTCCTCACACGTTCACTTAACATGACTCCCATAATTCTAGACGTCAGTTCAACCATCATTTCTTCAGAAAATCCTTCCTGATTTGCTCCATCCTGAGTCAGATCCCCCACCCTGGCAGAAACACTCAAAGCACACAGTTCTTTCCTTCTCAGCTATTGTCACATGTCTCACTATGCATCAGTGACTGGATTATGTGCCTTCGCCAGTGGACTACAGGGTCCATTAGGACAGGAACATGACCACTTTGCTCATCATGACCCAGCACACTATTAGGTAGCTGGCATACAACACATATTTGTTCAATAAAGTAAAATTTAATGTCCTTGGGTTTCTAATCTCACAGGTCCTAATCTCCAGCAGACATGCCAATGCCCTGTCTACAACTTAGATACCAAAAACTGTCTATCAATCAGTTTGGCCTCCTTGTCTTAAAACATGAAATACAAATGGGCTCTCATCTCCCATACTGTCAGTCGAAGAACACTACTGACTCTTTCTCTACACTGCCATGTGAGATCTCCCCGAGGGTGTTTCTCAGATTCACGGCTGCCATCCACTTCTACCCACCTCATTTGGGCACTGCCTTGGCCTTCCAGCCCCCAGCATCTAAGCCATCATACAACCAGCACACCAAGGTAAATGGGCTGTGTTACTCCTACAACTAAACTTCTTTTCCAGTGAAACTTAAGCAGAAATCCAATACATACAAGGGATTACCAAAGAACTGTTTGGTTTTGAGGTGGGGAGAGCTGTGGAGGGAACTGGGAGAGATAAGAATCTCTTCCATGCTCTTGGACTCCCACTTCACTCTGTGTCACACCCCCTCCCCCAAGCCCCTTAGCTATTTACAATAGCCAAGACATGGAAACAACCTAAGTGTCTATTAAAAGGTGAATGGATAAAGAAGTTGTGGATTATACATACAATGGAATATTATTCATCCATTAAAAAGGAGGAAATCCTGCCATTTGTGACAACATGGCTGGACTTGAGGACATTATCCTAAGTGAAATAAGTCAGAAAGAGAAAGACACATACTGTATGATCTCCCTTATATGTAAAATCTTAAGAAAAAAAAAAACTCATAGAAAAATAGATCAGATTTGTGGCTACCAGAGGCAGGGGGTAGGAGGAAAGGGATTGCAGGAAAGTTTGTACAAACTTCCAGTTATGAGATAAATATGTCCTAGGGATGTATCGTACAACATGATGTCTACAGTTAACACTGCTATATGTTATATATGAAAGTTGTTAAGAGAGTAAATCCTGAGAGTTCTTATTGCAAGGAAAAAAACACATTTCTTTGTATCCATATGAGTTGATGGATGCTAACTAACCTTATCGTAGTAATCATTTCACAATATACATAAGTCAAATCGTTATGCTGTATACCTTCAAGTTATACAGTGCTGTATGTCAACTATATCTCAATAAAACTGGGGAAAAATCAGATGTTTTATCTTGCATGTGATGGTTAGGTGCAGCCACGAGAGAGGCTCAGAAAAAGTTTATTATACTCATGGGCCCAAGAAACAGGAGGCACAGCATGCCATGCAAAGCCATATGAGGAAGCTTCAGGGTGGTCAGGAGGCAGAAAGCAGGAGCAAGGGGAAAACCAAGGCCAGAGCCTTTATTGGGGTTTCCAAAGGAAAAGCAAGGCAGGGCAGGGCAGGGCAGTTTAAGTTTGGCTAGTTTGAATAATTTTGGCAGGCTCTAAACTATAGGAATGGTCCCTAGATCCCTGGTACCTGGCCCCGGAATGATTAAGACAGAGGAATATTGTCTCCTGGGGTGTACGAGGCCAGAAAGAGGAGGTGCGGCTCCGGATCAACTAGTTTCATAACAAAGGCATGCTCCCAGTTAGCCCCACAAGGGGCAGTCCCTCCCCAGCCAGAAAAGTTTTTAAGATGTCAAAACATCACAATATACAGAGAATTAAAAATATGAACAATTCACCAAACTATGTGACTTCAAACATTGCAAACCCTGTGCCTGCTATGTCCCCAGTGCAGCAATGGTGTGATACCAAGAAACCACGCACAAAGTTTGGCCCTAGCAGGGGAAACGATGACACACCTGGAAGGTTAGAAAAAGCTCCACAGAGAAGGCAGCACCTGAAATGGGTAATAAGGGAGAAGTAGGAACTTGCAAGAGAATAAGAATGGAAGACAGGCTTTCCAATAAAAGGGTCTGACCCATGAGAAGGAAAACTGGCCCATCCAGTCAGCTACGGGTACCTAGATGGTGCTAGAGCCAGAGTCCTGTGAAAGTACAGCAGGGTGAGGGTGGAGATGAGGACAAGATCTGAGTGTGAAAGGGCTGCTAGCAACCACACAAGAATCCTCAATTTTCAAGGAGGGTATAATGACAAGAAATATGAATAGATCTGCATTTTAGTTCAGTTTCTCAAGGATTTACTAAGTATTAATTATAGTCTAAGCACATTTATAACAAAAAAGTTCAGTACCCAGAATATATTCAGAAGTCTTAAATATCAATTTAGAAAATACACTCCAATAGAAATACTGGCAAATGCATGAACAGGCATATTATAGTAGATGAAACACAAATTGCCAGTAATCATATGAAAGATGCTCAGTCTTCATTAGTAATCAGGGAAATGCAAATTAAAATACAATGGGATAACATTTTACACCCACCATATTAGCCAAAGTTTAAAAACCTACCAAAATCAATTATTAGCAAAGATACCTTAGCAAGACATATTCCTGTACACTGTGGCAGGATTATAAATTAGTAAATCCCTTTACAAGATAACAATCAATTACACTGCAATGATGAAGCTCCTCATATCCTGAGATGTAAGATATGTCCTAGAGAAACTCTTGTTCCTGACATACAAAAAATGTTCACAGAAGCATTATTTGTAAAAGTGAGAAATGGAAACAATTCAGATGTCCAGTAACAGGAAAAATGAAATTAAATAGTGGTATATTCAGAAAAGAGATTATTATACAGTAGTAGAAATGAATCAAGTATATTTACTTACCTCAAAACTGATAAATCTTATAAATAATGTTGAATGAAAAAGACATGCAATATGCAGTATAATTTTTATAAACTGAAAATATACAAAACTAAATATAGTATTTAGTGACCATTCACTTATGAAAAAAAGTATAAAGAAAAGTAAGAGAATAGGCAAATGTCATGATCCTGGTTACCTCGGGGTTTGGCAGGGAAGAACACACAGGGAGACTTCAGCAGGACTCTACCATTTAAAAAAAAAGATGGGTGGTAGATTAATCTAAACTTTCATTTTATTATGTTTCATAAATTACATAGATATTACATATTATTTTTATGTATCAAATATTCCCTAATTAAATAAAAATAAAATACATGGCATAAGACAGGCCATTAATAAATGGTAAACATTATTCCCTAAGATGGAAGGCATCAGAACATATCGACAGGCTGGGGAATGGACCCAATGGTGAGAGACGAATGAACAGACAGAAGGGAAGAGTACCAGCACATCCAGGAAGGGAACAAACCCAAGAGCAACGGAGAAGGCCTGGTCTAAAGGAAGGACAAGTGCCCCCGAAGCTGGGGAGCAGGAAGGGTGCAGATGGAGGGAATTTAGTAGTGAGAAAAGGGGAAGGAAGGATGCTTCAAAAACTGAAAAGCAAGGTTATTGGCAAGGGGCCAGGAGCTCAAGTTTGGCTAGGGAGCTTGAGGAAAGACACAAACTTAAGAATACTTATTGTTTGTTTTCTCCTAAATGTAGTCTATATCTAGGAAGAGAGTTAACTGTCAGGTAGAATTTACCAAGAAAGCCTTCCCAAAGATGAATTTGGGCCAGCGTATTGAAGATGTAAAGGAACTTAATGAGCAAAGAAGAGGAAGGAAATATTCTTGGTAGAGAGTATGAAGACATGAAAGAGGAAGTCACTGGTAGATCTGGTATAATCTTAACTGAAACTGAAGGACCAAAAGGTAAAAGAAAATAGAGTCCTATTTTGATTTATGCTTATTCAGTTAATTCTTCAATTTAGAATGTCTATATTCTTTTGATACGTTAGAGTCAAAGACAGTATTATGAAATGAAGAGCGAAAACAAGACACTCAGAAAACTCTTCAGTTTTGATGAAACCTGAAAAAAGTTACCAGTTGGCCAAATGGCAAAAGTGATGCTCTGAAACAAATCACGAAGATAATCAAATGGTTACCATTAAAGCTCTGATAAAGCAGGCTCCGCCAAGATTAGAAAACCAATCTCACACACACACATGTTGAGAGTCCCTAATTTCACTGGTAGACATTGGTTGCTAGCCCAGAAGAGATGCACGAGATTCTGAACCTGAAGTTTCCAGTGACTTTGACAATATTCCAAAAGGAGGAGGAGAAATCTAGACATCAGATTGCTAAAACTTTGAAACCCTAGAACTAATTATCTCTAGTCTGGCATTAAGACACTGGAAGCCTCTACATCATTCCCAGGTCATCACTCTGGAGTCCCCTATATTTATCAATTTATCCCTCCCCTCGCCACATACATGCATGCCATCACCATCTATCAAGTGAGAATAGCAACAATCTCGTACTTTTCAGAGATTCAATTCTTAATGAAATGCTTACAAAGACATCATGCGAAGAAACACAGAAGTTTTCCCTAAGAGTCTCAAAAAAATACAAAGACGTCTCTAAGCCTAGCAAACGCTTCAGAGAAATTCCCCTGAGCATACTAGATAATTCAGAAACTTAGAAACTAAAAGTAGTTACATTTTATGCATAATGAAATAGATGTGTTGCTGACAAGATGTCTTAACAAAATATTTATATACTGACTCACATTAGAAATATGTTAGAAGTATTCCCTATTTAAAAGAATCCTGTGTAAAAGCCTCTATAAAGGCGGCTGTATATTAGACATTCTCAAAGTGGGGCACCCATACCATAGAACTAAGCTCCCTGTTTTCAGTCCAGTGTTTTGAAACACATTTTTACTATTCCTGGAAACACTTCCACATTTTTGTCAGATGTGGAGTGAGCAACAGGGTAAATAACATTTCAAAAGCATTTTTAGAGCAGTAAAATCTTACGTTCCTTGCTAAAGGGGCTGATCCAAAATAAATTAAATACTGGTGTGACTAAGCTGAGTGTGGTAAATTCTGATTTGTAGTGTGAAAACTTCCAGTTAATAGATCTATTCAGTGACTCAACATGTACTTCGAAGTCATAAGTAGGGCAGCAGAGTATAAATACAAGACTTAAAAGCATCCTCTGGTCTCTGGGTTTGTGTTCATATCTAAGAAGTTGGTAGCTGGGAGGAGGGTTTCTCAAAGACCTGTTGTCACACTCTGGTGTGCTGCATCATTTTTGTGAAAGAGGCGGACTTTAGGGAGCAGTGCTTCATGAAAAGCCCAAAGCTGCATAAGTCCACGGGAGGAAGATTCATGGATGTGTAGAAATACAGTAGGAAAGAAGGTAAGAAACTGCTCATGTGGATTATACCGGAACCCCTCAGATGCAACACCTAAGGTACTGTTGACACATTGGGCCTCCAAAGCACCACTGAAACAATTATGAATCATAAAATTAGACTTGTAGGGGCCTTAGAGACCAATTAAATCTAATTACTTCACCAATGAGGAAACCAAGACCTTGACAATATGAAATAGAGAAAATTAAAAAAAAAAGAAAAACTGTTCTTTTGCTTGCCTCAGGTTGCCTCAGACAGTTTAAGGCAGGTAGAGGCTTTACCTTAGAGTGATTAACTAACAGGAAAAAGGTAAATAATTATTTTCTCAGTAATTGGGAAAAATCATTGAAGAGCCAGTGGTTTGCTTTGAAGAGATAATCAGTTTAATTGACTTCATTAAAACAAATGTAAGGACAACAAAGTGTGTTACCTTTTTATTTATTAGCCAAACTGCTACCAAATATTGGGTCACTTATGTGTTTCCTTCTGTTTGGAACCTAACAGGTGGACAATATAACCACCACAAAATTCCAGTGAACAGGCACTCACAATGAACGTGCACATAAGGATTATGTAAGGCGTGTATCACAGAATGGCTTTTTCAGTCACCTGAATTTAGGTCCATTAAAAAACCACCATGCAGTGCAGAGCAGAGCAGCTGTCCCAACACAAGCAGTTACAGAGCTGAAAATATTCCCACGCCAGTTCTCCTGAATCCAGTCTATTTTATGCTCTTGCGTGGATTCAAGAAAACAGAACTACTATTTAAAAGTGCATTTACAAAGAAGCCTTTAAAAAGCGTCAAAATAAATTACTTTGAAGTGTTTTTCACCAACATGCCTCCAGCTTTCCCTTCTTTTCCTATTTGCTGTTCCACAGAACCCAGCTGCAACTATATTTAACTGACTTTACAAGCTGTGGGGAGATTGAGTACACAGGGCAGATCCCAAACAGAGCAGTGTGCCTTAACTAAGTCTGAAGGATTTTTGGTTTGGGAGTTTTCTTTTTCTTCTTCATTCTTTTAAAGTGTTTTAAAATTACATTACATCCTGGAAACAACAAGAAACACTTAGAAGAACCTCTATCTCGTTTTGCTATGCAGGTTGAGCCCTGAAATTTATTTTTTGTAAACAATAATAAAGCGCTCAAGGGAAACACTGCTATGACACAGTATTCCTAGTTAAAGTTTGTATTTTATTATTTCTGCCAGAAAATGCTCATTCCACCTAGTACGTTTTTTAAGGGAAGAATAAATACTCGTCAAGTGATTTTCTTTTAGTTACAGGTATACAAAGATGAACAGTACTAGGAACTGACTTGGACGACAACGAAATGAAAACTCCCTAAGCGGTGAAGTGAACTACTGGTCGCACAGAGGGGCCCCTCTGGTTCTAAGTCTCCTTCTCCCACCAGCACAAAACTGTCTCCACGGAACTCTAGGGACATGGATCTGGCGTCCAGCTGGCTTTATCATTTATTATGTTGCCCTGTGGGAAAATCACTTACTGTTTTTGGCTTTAGTTTTCTCATCTATAAAATTAAAACTTGAACTCTGAAATAATTTATGAAATTATTTCCACCTATAAAAAGCAATTATTTCAGATTAATAATTCACAATAATTGACACTAAATAACATTCAATAGACTGGATGTTTCTGCAAACATTGTAGATATTGGCCACATACCGAGTTCTAATCATTCAGTAAATTTAAAAGTGCTATGGTTAGCTAATATTTCTAAGTATATCAATTACCTCTTTAATTACTGTGTGATACCTAAGTTGTCTCTTTCCATTCCACAAAAAATTATATAGACCATAAAGTTCACAGCTTGCAACTAATCTGAATATTTTGCAATTGCAAATGTGAATATGAGACAATGCATTTTTATGTTTTTGTCTATAAGGTAAAGTTAGCCTTAAAACGTTTAATTTTATTTTCATTGAAGATTCCCAAAAAGAAGTATGACTTTCAAAACTAATTCTGCTGTGTAAATACGAATGAGTCAGAGTGAATTCTGAGTAAATATAAAGTTTACAGTGAATGTGCAGGATAGCCATTTGCTAACCATATAATCTTGTGCAAGTAAGCTGCATCATTTCTTTGAGAACATAAAACTAGGAAGATGAACTCTTATAATCAGTATATGAAATAACGTATAAAAACCTCTTAGTGTATCTCAGGCTCACAACAATCTTCAGTAGTGTTATTACCTGTATTATTATTTATCAAGATTGCTATTAACAAAATACATAGAAAACTGCTCTTGATCTCTGAAAATGTATATACAGTATTATTAATCTAAAATTGGATTTTCCAAATTTCAATCAATCCCTCACTCTTTAAGAGCTTTACATTTATGCAAAGATCTTTATGACATTGATGTACTGTTTTTTACTTTTTTCTCTAAATCATTTTGCTTTGTCTTTAATCTCATTCTAAGCAAATGTCAATCACGAAAATGCATGTTAGAAATGGGGTAAATCATTCTTTCCTAAGACAAATTAAAATAAACATATAGCTATTAATTTAAAATGTACTCCTCAAAATATTTCAAGTTATCTTACCAACAGTTTTGAGAAACACTGATCTAAATTGGCATTTGCTAATCTGTGCTAGGTTTCCAAATTAAAGTTCACATATTCTTGTAGAAAGTTCACCATACCTAAGGGCCATATATAAGCTGACAGGTCAATGTCACAAACATAGATAGTTCTCTAATATGAAAATATTACTGTTGCGACCTAAATCCATATTTTTATCTCCTTATAATTTGGCTTTATTTCCTTAAGAATGGTATTTAAAGTCCCACTATTAAAAAGTAAACAATAAATTCAAGAGTGCCTTCCTAAAAGAATTGTTTACAATCAAATTAAATGTATTCAAAGTACTTTATTGGTCAATTTGCAAAGTATTTAAAAGGCTAAGAATTGTTTCCTGCTACTAGTGAATGTAATTAGATGAGAAAGAAGAAAATAAAAATTGCCATTTTGCAGATGATGCGATTGTATGCCTAAAAAACGAGAATCTATTAAGTTAGCTGGTTACAAAATTATTATTCAAATTCAATAGTTTTCCAACTTAAAAATAATAATATGTAAGAAAACTATACTGAGAAGAAATATCCTATTTATACTAGCAACAAAATGTGAATACCTAAAAATAGAGTTAACAATATATTAATACGAATCATATAAAGAAAACTTAAAGCTCTTTAAAGATGTATAAACAGAAGGCATTTTAAAATACCAGAAAACAATTCTTGCTCTTAGATTAGAAGATTCAACATTATGAAGACATCCACTGTACCCTAATTAACTTTAAATTTTATTCAATACCAGATTACACAGCTTTGGACAGAAGGTGACAAAATTATATGCTAGAATCAAATAAACATGCAAGAATGACCCGGAAATCCTGAAAAAGATTAGTAGGAGGGATGAAATCCTGTTAGTCATGAAAATTATGTATTATAAAAACATAATAAAGCAGAGAAACATCAATAATGCAGTCAAAACCTAGACATAGTCCCAAACACATGCAAAAAGGTACTATAAGATAAAGGTAATATATTTCAACCAATGGAGAAAAGATGGATTATTGTAAATGATGCTGGGGGATGGTATTTTAGGAAAAAAATAAAGCTACAGCACTACCTCATTCATTACACCAAAACAAATTTCAGGCACAACAAACAAAGGTTAAAAATGAAATTTTAAAAATACTAGAAAAAGCATGGATAAATGTATGTATAATCTTAAAGCAGTACACAAAATCCAGATCATAAAGAAAAAGACCGACAACCTGACTGACTACAGGAAAATTAAAAATTTCTCTAGGGCCAAAAATACCAAATAATGAAAAAGCAAATGAGAAAATGGAAGGAAACACACTATCTTCAACATGACAAAAAGTGCTAATGTTCACATAAAGAATATATCAAAGAAGAAAAGTAAACAGTCTCGTAGAAAAAAAAAGATATAGTTATATTTAACAGAAAATGTATGTATAAATGAAGAATAAATATATATGCAAAGATATTGTCCCCTACTTAAAATAAATATATATCAAAGTGAGATATCAATATTATCACTCAGTTACACACATGTGCATGAACTCTTGTTCCAGCAAGAGTATATTCCAGCAAGGGACAGAACTGTATGTAGATTATAACATTTATGCAAATTTTAAAAGGATATATACTTGTCTGTGCATAAAAATATTTCTGAAAAGATGCACCAAAAACTGTGCTTTGAGGGGAGAATAGAGCACTAGGGATAAATGTGATGAGATTTTCTATACAATTTGATTTTTGTCTTGTCCATGTAATACTTGTGTATAAAAAGTAAGAAAGTTATTAAGGCTGCTTTTATGTTTTTACATGTAAGTACTCTATAACTATTCTTCCCAGGGATGCAAATAACTCCAAGTTACAATCACATTTACTGAAAATTTAAATTAAAAGATTTGATATTTCATGGTAGATTTTAGACGAAGAAGTGGGAAAAAACAATGAAACATATTTAGTCTTTCTTCTTGTGTCCAGTCCACATTTTTCTGAACTTAAAAGAAAAATGGCAGGGGCCAGGCCCATGGCCAAGTGGTTAAGTTCTCGCTCTGCTGCAGCCCAGTGTTTCGCCGGTTCAGATCCTGGGCGTGGACATGGCACACCTCATCAGGCCATGCTGAGCCGGCATCTCAGAGCCAGAAGGACCTACAACTAGAATATACAACTATGTATTAGGCGGCTTTGGGGAGGAGAAGAAGAAAAGAAAAAAAAAAAAAAAAATGATGGGCAACAGATGTTAGCTCAGGTGCCAATCTTAAAAAAAAAAAGAAGAAGAAGAAGAAAAATGGTTTGTGCATACATACAATGATCCTATTTGGGACATCTCCTACCTCTATTTCAGAAATTCTATTCAATATCAAAATGGCATCCTAAATAAATTTTCTTTTCTGTTCAGATTGCTCTTAATAACTTTCATCAAGTAATATACAAAAATAATGTTTGAAAAGCACTCTGACACTCAAAATTAAATTAAGACACCGGGAATTGGTTAGGATCTATAATTCTAATTTTGGCACACAAAATAGGAAAGAAGGTCAGTGACCACAAGTATGCACCAACTCTCTTTCCAACTCAAATTCAGTAAAAGGTTTTTTCCACCTAAACTTACGCCACTCAATTTCCAGACATTTATTGTCTGGTGCCACCCATAACTTGCTCTCTTGACTAATTATAAGTTTATAGTATTAGACTAATAATTATAACATATCAACAAATGTATGCCCTGAAATACAATTATATGAATGATCAGAGTGAAAGCTGAATTTTTCAAATTATTTATCACTAAGGACCTGAACTTCTAGTCAGACGCAACTCTGTATTGAATTTTATCTGGCTAAAGGAAAGTTCAATAAAAGCCTCTTATTGAGGAGATGCAAAAAAACTCCCCCCAAATGTTTAGCTTAGACCAAACCAGTTAATCCCAAAAGAATACTGTAATAGGTTGAACCATATTGTATTCAACAGTTTACCTACAGTTTTTTTACCTATTTCATATGGCTCAACCTAACATTAAACCTTAAAGAGGCTGATTAATTCTTTTGTAACATTTATTTTTTTCAACTCATAATATATGTAATCATACTTTATTTTTAAAATACGTTTTCCAAACCAGAGGTGAAGCTTTTCAGGTCCTTCCACAATACTGGCACAAGTACTCGATAAACGTTGACAAGTTAAAAAAAGAAACAAACTAACTTCTTTAAATAAGGCTTTATATGCCCAATATGATACAATGCAGATGATTCAAATCATAAGGATATATTTATTACTACCAATTAAAAATTTATGTATAACCAAGTTTATCTTTACTATTTCCCAGTAGTTATATTTAACAAAGCAAAAGGAGATGAGAAAGGACTAAAATGACAATGATTTTTTCTTTTAATGACAACTAATAAATCCGAAAATTGGACAGTTTCCAAAAATTAAGGAGATTCATAGACTGACTTAAAAGGTAATTTGGGTGGATGTCTTTTGTGGCTAAATCTTGTGACCAAATGCCCAAAATTTAATCTGGACCTCTTTCATAAATGGTTGCCCTATTTACAAGGAAGCATTAGACTTCCTTACCACCCATATATGACAGGTCAACATTTCAACCTAATCGCATTGGAGGACCGACAGAAGAGTAGTGTGTCCCAAGCAGATGATAAGAAGAACGGAACTGCTTTACATTTTTCAAATTCAGGCACCATGTTCATAGGAGTTCCCTATTAAGGAGGATTTGAGGATACCATATCCTTAAGAAAAATAAAGTGTGAGAACAGCCACTATGCTAATTTCCTCTTAAGCAACAGCTCCTTCAAGCTGTTTTTTCTTTCTTGAAGTGGGGGGTAAGAAGCAGTGTTTCTGCTGAAAGGTGTTTTTTAATCAGGTTATGAAGATTTTACAAATATGAGTTGAAATTTATGTATATGAAACCAAATACAATGGCCATAATTTGAAAAGATATTTTAAACCAACCTACTTACAGAGTCAAACTGAGTTATAAAGAAATAAACCAACCACAAAAGAAAATTAAAATTATTTTTGGCATTTATTAGAACTGAGTACTAGGATTACTCTTTCTTAAAGAGTCAAGGAAAGTAGGATACTTACAAATTGTTGCTAAATGTTAAGAAAAAATCTAAACAGTATCATGCTTTTTTTCTTTTAAATCTTTTCAGTTGATACCACTTTCTGCCCCAGGGCTTAGAAAATTAAATATATTATTCAGTACCTTAAAAATGGTTTCCCCCACATTTGTAAGTTGTGTGTCATAATTTCAAGGCAAAAGTGTGGAGGATAAATACTAGGAGCAGAGAAACTTTCAATCACTCGCAAAACATCTTTCTGTAGTAATTCAATTACATGTATGTTCCTATTCCTGCAAATTGGAAAGAAATGCTTATTAAAAAATATTTTTTTATTAAGAAAATCTAAAGAATTCTAAGTCCTAGAAGGGAAAGGGCCATGCCTTGCACAGGGTCTCCCATAGCAAACAATAAATAAGTGAGTAAACTAATGAGAATTAAGCACACCACCAAATACTGACTTTCAAAATAACTAAAAAGCCTTTTGTTTTTAAAAACATAGACTTAGAACATGTCTTTGATAATAGTAAAATAAGACTATATTGATACTTCAGCTTTTTTTTAATCAAAAATTTTTAAATTTCATAATGCGACCAACAAAATAAATTACTTTCTTCTTATCCTAAAGTCAGGTAAGGAAGAGAGAATATGATTCAAAACATCATTGTAAAAAAAGATAAACAGAGTTGGCCCAGTGGCGTAGTGGTTAAGTTCGCATGCTCTGCTTCCGCGGCCCGAGTTCACAGGTTCGGATACTGAGCACAGATCCACACAACACTCGTCAGTTGCCATGCTATGGCAGCTGGCCACATAGAAAATAGATGAAGACTGGCATAAATGTTAACTCAGGGCTAATCTTCCTCAAACAACAAGAGGAAGACTGGAAACAGATGTTAGCTCAGGGCCAATCCTCCTCACCAAAAAAAGATAAACATATTTGGGGGTAGATATTATTTTTGTCTCTGTGCATGAGAATTTCTAATTTCTACTCTGAATATGCTTCTATTTTCTTTACACACATCAAATATCAACCCATACTTTCTTCAATGTACTACTAAAATGAGAAGAAAGCAAAAAGCACTCAGGGTTTTAAATAAGAGAGCCAAATGCCACAGCTTTGCACACATTGCTAAACTTGTAGAAGAGAACATAAAACTATCGCCAAATTGTTCATATTAAAGAAAAACACAGAACTAATTCAGATTTTTTTCCCTACCTACACATAAAATAAACCTTTACTTCTTTGTATTTCAGAGGAGTTTAGCATTTGTGGAAAGTGTAGAAATGAGTGAGAAACCCACTAACACCACCATTTGTAACAGTGGTACAGCACAGACTGTCTTTATAGACTCAATACACTTCAGAGCAGAGCTTCTCACACTTTACTGCATAAAAATAACGTGACATCTTATTAACATGCAAGTTGTGATTCCATGGGACTGGGGTGGGGCCAGAGACTCTGAATGTCTAAGAGGCTCTCAGGGGCACTGCTCATCTGTGAACCACACTTTGAGAGCAAGGTTCTAGAGAGACCTCCCCTAAGACAACTGCTCAAGTGCATTCAAATTCTTTGTCTTCTTTCTGAATGAGGATATTATGATACAGTAATTTTGTGGTGGAATGGGAGCTATCAGTCTCAGATTCATTTTAAGTGAGCCAGGAAACGAGCAAGTGGCAAGAACTCTCTATGTATATCTCAGCCCACTGACCAAGAACAGCTAATCTGGTGCTCTGAGTACAGAAGATCACCCATCCTATGGCAAATCTCAGCACACAGATGTTGCCTCAACCAGAGATGCCAGTGCTCATCCTGTCATGTGAGTAAATATTTTTCCTGCCAAAAGGAAATCTACAGAGAGGACTTGCCAAAGAAATTAGGGCTTCAATAATTAGGAAACCACAAGCCACTACGCATCTTGCATCAGTCGGAGATGAATGGGAACACTTGCAAAATTATTTCACCATTAGCCTGTTTAGTGAAAGAGAGCTACAGGAAAAAACCCAGGAGTTTCTAAATTCCTTTATTACCCAATACAATTATGTGTTTCTGCCTAAATTAATGCTGGCACTGTTCAGCAGGATTCCTTCATTCTGCAAGGGTAAAATGAGAAGCAGAACAAATAGACTGTCTACGTTAGCCTTTGCCTGTGTATCTAAGAGAGACATCTCTGTTTGGAAATGGGCATTAAAACCTGCCTGCCTGTTACAGTTCTAATTCACTATTGTCTCTAAAATGGTAGCTGAAACAAAAACAAACCTCAGCCCCAAACCACATCAATACCTCCCCTCTTCTTGAAAGCACCATTCTTTCATGTTCAACTCCCACAGTGGCCTTTTTGTCCCCTGCTGGTTCCAAATTTCATTTTCCCTTCATAGTACTAGCAATGTGAAAACACAAACAAAAAAACATACACAACGAGTTAGATGCATACATAATGGAAACATAGAAACAAAAAGGCTCTCTCAGTTCATATTCCGGTAACTCCTCTGGGAGGGAGTCCTTAATTCATAGTAAGAAAACACTTTCTAGAGTATCGTGAGAACACAAAAGTAAAGCATAAATATGTCCTGCGACAATTGTTTGGTTTTCTTTTTTTTTCCCCCTGAAAAATGAAGTGTGAAGCAAAATTTCCAATTAACCTCAAATACGTACCATCTAGATGCCAAAATAAAATGGTGCTTCACATGTGATAATGCTTCATGAGGGAACTTAACACGGGAACTTCCAACCTCAGTAAGAATCACAGATCACAACTGGTCACTCCTTAGTAAAAATCTCCATTGGATATCTGCTGACCATTTGATTGCTACTAAGATCACTGCCCTGACTTTCCTTTACTGCTAGGAGAAAAAGGCAGGGATGGGGGCTTAGCAAAATCCTTTCCGATTACTTCCCCAACCTTCACTCAAACCCGTACAACCAGATACGGTCACTGTGGCTTCTTCTTCTCCAACTGGCATGAATGGGTGTTTCTTTCCCTCCGTGTGTCCATCCGAATTAAATCCCTATACTGCCGTAGGTAGTAAGACAGTCCTTCCCAAGTCCTTACTTGTTTGTGACAAATATAGCTGCTTATATCAAGAATTTTCAAGGTTACTTCTACAGGAAAAGAAATCATTGAAAATAAGAGTAGAGGGCAGAGGGCGGATCAATAACTGTGTGCTCTGGAGAAGCAATAACAAACACAGGTACTTGGCCATATTTAAAAAAAGGGATTGCATTTTCCCTCAATATTTTAGAATTTTGATTTTAGACTTTTGGTTGTATTTACAAAATACAACCAAAGTCTCTCTACCACCTGTTAAGTTAAACCAATCCCAACTTTTGGGATATATAATAACTGTAGGCCAAAAGTTACTTTAAAAAATTCTTTGTAAGTCATATGTACAAATACACAGTTTTATAGTCACATTACATTAGTACCATCATAGGTGTGTATGTGAACAAGGAAGCCAACAAAAATTTTTTGACTACAAATATAATTCAATCTTCTTAGAGTTTATAGGTGGCAATTATGATCTATTTAAGCCTAAATATTAACATATTTTTATATAAAATTTAGAAGACAAATGTATATTTCTCTACCTATAAAAAACAAGTAGTACTGTATTTTCCAAAATATTTTTACAATAGTTTTCATCTTTATAAATTGAAACTTATCCCAAAATACTACATCTGAACGCTGAGAAGAGTGAATTTTGGATAGTAATTCTTCACCAGAAAAAGAATGGGAACAGCAACAGACATTTAGAAAGTCCAGGTACTATGCAAGCATGTCAACAAACACAACTTCTTTCATTTAATCTTCACTAAGACCTGATGAGTGAGCACTATTATGATCTCATCATTAAATAGGTAGAAACCATCTCAACCAGAGAGAACTCAACCCAGGTCTGATACCAAACTCTACATTTATTAATTCTTTTATAAACATATATTTTTAATTAATTCTTTAAAGACAACTCAAGGTACCAAACCAAAAGAGATTACAAATATTCTAATAAATATCACTTCCATAATATGTGCTGTTATTCTTGCAACCTAAATAAAGACAATACCTTGCAGATCTTTGAAACATTTTTAATAAACTTTGTCAAAAGTATTATGCTAAGATAATTTTTAGAGTATAATCTTGAATTCTAGATAAACATTAGTTTCACTCAATGACTGAAACAAGCTATTTAAATAGTAATGAATAACATGAGTGACAACAGGTATTCACAGAGCACTTACTGTATCCACCATCCTGAACATTATGAGTATTAGGACAAGATTTACGAAGAAGGCAGAGGATAGAATAGTATCCTCAGGGAGGTTCGAAGTGTTCCTCTGAGGTTTTTTGTTTCCAGCTGGGTGTACTTGAGGCTCTGGAAATTCATTTTCATCATGGTAACAAAGCTGTGCTGTGAAGTGCTGACCCAGAGGCAGCTGGGAAGACCCCAGTTCCCCACCATGACCCTCAGGCCAGCTTCTCCAGGACAGAACAAGAACCCATGTCAGGCTTGTGAAAAGATGAAGGACCTCAATGGACAAACCAAAAGCACCCTTGTAAGAAGAGTTACCATTTCCCAAACTCTCCCTGCAACACAAATAAGGGCTAACGGTTTGGTTTCAAAGGACGTCCTGACTGCAACTCAGGCTGCTAAAAAGTCAGAAGAAAAAGAAAGCCAGGACCTGAATCAAGCAAGTCACTAATGACAGGAGTTGCTGTCAATAAACTAAAAAGCAAGATTTCCCACAGATAAGCTACAATACAGCTAATTCTCTCAGGAAAAACAGAGAGCTGGCTCTGTGTTTGTGTGTTTTACACCAGAATATATTCACCGAGAAAAATAATATTCTGCCAAGGAACATCTTAATGACACAGGAAATTGTCTATGCCTGATAAGCTCACTGCTTTCAAAGGCAAAAATCCCTTGAGACTAAATTGGCCCCAGAGCCACACCAGAATATATACTCTAGTGCTGATTTTAAATAAATAAAAGAAGCCCATTTTCCAAGGATGGAAAGCACACCTGACCAACAGCGTGGGCACCTGGGATCTAGTCACTGTTCTACCTGCAATTATCTGACCTTGAAATCTTGAGTAAGTCACAGTGTATAGGAGTAGAGAAGCCAGTTTTTGCACCAATGAAAAGGAACCGATTAGACAAGTTCAGCGGTTCTCAAATTCTCCTCCCACGGAACACCAGTGTTCCACAAATTAAAACTGTGATTTTCTGTAGCTAAAATCAAATAATAGACGTCTGTTTGCAAAGTTCTTTCCCATATTTTTTTTCTTATGCCTCTGGGGCTTGAAACTACTTGTCCGCTATGAGCAAGCAGAACCCGACTGCTAACAGAAAAGAGTAAATTTTGTTTTTTGTGTTTTCTAGTCTCCTGTGTTCAATGTTGGAATTTTAAACTGCATATTTAAAATAGTTATATTTATTGCTAGTAAAATTATTTCTGGCTCAAAAGATAGAATCAAAGATATCAGGTTTTCATGTTACACTACATACACACACACACACACACACACACACACACACATCCCTTCCTAGTGCTTTGCTAGGTGATCAGATTTCATACTCGCTAGATTACTAACATCTGAGAAGCGGCCCTGGGTTGAGAGGAGACAGCAAAAGTGAAGGTGATACGTATGTATTCCTCATTCACACTGCTTCCTGGGGCACAGCATTCCCTCTTGATGCCCAGCTTCTCGGGCTACTACAATTTCACTTCATTCCCACTATTCTAAGAACAAAAACTTAGAAGAGCAACAGTCCATCAATTTAGACAATTCTCTAATTTTCTGATACTAGCACTACAATGCTGATGTTAAAACTGTTGTAAGGAGAGTTTGAGCAAGCTCTTAAGAGGTCCAATTAAGACTGATGACATGTGCCTTTGAGGCTAGGTTTATAATACTGAATAATGGTGAGTATGTGCCCTAGATGACGATAACAATGAACAGGGACTGGAAAAACTGGCAGAGGAAGGATATGAAATCATGTCATCTGCCTTGATTCTCAGGCAGAAAAAAAATCATCAATGAAAAGTCAGATTTCCAAACCTAGCCATACGTCATATAGAATTCTCGAACTCAAGAGATGCAGACACTAAGTAGCCTGTATCAGTCAAGAGTTCTCCAGAGAAACAGAACCAAGTGTGTGGGTGGGTGGGTGGGTTTGTGTGTATGTGTGTAGAGATGTATTATAAGAAACTGATTCACACGATTATTGAGGTTGAAAAGTTCCAGGATCTGAAGCCAGAAAGCTGAAAACCTAGGAGAGCCAATCACCATTGTTCCATAGTTCTCGTCCAAAAGCCTGTAGGCTCAAGACCTAAGAAGAGCCGATGTTTCAGTCTGAGTCGAAATTAAGGAAAAACTGCTGTGCAAGCTCAAGGCAGTCTGTAAGGCAGGAGGAGTTCTCTTACTTGTGGGAGGGTCATCCTTTTTGTTCCATTCAGGCCTTCCACTGTTGGGATGGGACCCACCCACATTAGGGAGGGCAATCTGCTTTACTCAGTCTACAGCTTCAAATGTTAATGTCATCCAGAAACACCCTTACATACACCCAAGAATAATGTTTAACCAAACGTCTGAGCACCCCGTGACACAGTCAACTTGACACAAAAAATTAAACATCACAATTTCATTCCCTGTCAAGTTGGTACCCATATGCATCACATCTCCTTAAATCAGAATTAATCTCCAACTAAAGATAATAATAAAGTTGTAATTCAGCCTAACACGATAAAACTATCCTATGTCCAACTGAAAATGCACTAATCCCTTCCCCAGAAGAGGAGGTAAAGTCCTTGAATGAGGTTGGTTCTTGATATCTCATAAGTTAAATACTATGATGTAAAATTAATAATAATAAACACTATGATATAAAGTCAATACATCTTAAGTTACATGATGAGGTAATAAGAGAGGGAAGAAAACAAAGATATTTGCTATATAATATATATAGTGTGTGTACACATACGCACACACACATATTCATAACAAAGTAAGAAGGAAATACTCATGACAATTACAGTCCTTGTTTCTATAATAACCATGTCATTGTAGCTAGTATTTATAATTACCAATTACCCTCTTCCGATCCATTCTATATTCCTTTGCCTTCAGCAAGCACCTCAGCTCATCATGGTTCTTTACCTTGTGAGGTGACCTAAACCTTCATTCCTGAAGGGTCTGGACCATTAGTAGTTCTGCCTGGATTGGGTTGTTGGTTTTCCACTGACCTTAATACAGGACATGGTGATACTAAGAAATGCCCTAAGGGATCTTGCATATTCCAGACATACTCTTTCTTACCTCCATTGTGGAGTAGCAGTACAATTTCCCCTTGGTAGTCAGGATCAATCACCTCAGCTAACATCTAACTCCCTTCTTTGCCTGTTGAGTCAGGATGAAGAGCCCAAAGTGGCTAGGTATCAGTTTTAACTTCCAGTTCAATGGGATCATTGCTGTGTCTCCTAGTGGAATCATTCCTCCCTCTGGTACTAAGACGTCTAGGCTGCAGAGCATAACATCACCAAAAAAAAATTTTGCTCGTGGGTCATTAGGGGTGGTACCACTCCCATTTCCAGCCCTTGATTCCCGGACCTCTGAATCTTGGCCATGAGAGAAATAGTACCACATAGCGGTTGCTGATTCAGAACATATACAGCCTTCTGGAGAACCTGGCCCCAACCATGCAAGATATTGGCACCTAGCTGGCATTGTAACTGACTCGTCAAAAGGCCATTCCACCCACCCTTCTAGCAAGCCAGCTGCTTCAGGATGACAGGGAATACAGTAAGGCCAGTGAATTCCACGAGCACTGGCCCAAGCTGTGAAGAGAGTTCCCGGATCAGAAGCAATGCTGTGTGGAATACCCTGATGGTGGATAAGGCATTCTATAAGTCCACACTGGACGGTAGTTTTGGCAGAAGCACTGCATGCAGGGAAGGCAAATCTGTATTCAGAGTTATGTGTCCATTCCAGTAAATGCTCTCCCTTCTACGAGGGAAGCAGTCCAATGTCATCAATCAGCCACCAGGTAGCTGGATGATCACCCCGGGGAATGGTGCCAGATGAGGTGGTCAGTGTTAGTCTCTGATGTGGGCAGACTGGGCACTCAGCAATGGCCACAGCCAGGTCAGCCTTGGTGAGTACAAGTCCATGCTGCTGAGACTATGCATAACCTCCGTCCCTGGCACTATGGCCACTTTATTCATGAGCCCATTGGGCGATGACGGGGGTAGCTGAGACAAGGGCTGACTGGTATCTACAGAATGGGTCACACCCTATCTAGTTGATTATTAAAATCCCCCCCCCCACTGAGGTCATCCTTTGGCGAGCATTTATATGTGACACAAGTATCTTCACATTTTGCCCATTCAGAGAGGTCTACTCACATAACTCTTCCTCAAATTTTCTTGTCACCAATTTTCCAATCCTGTTCCTTCTAAATCCCTGACCACCCAACCAAATCATTGGCCACAGCCCAAAGGATCACTATATAATCATACATTTTGCCATTTCTCCTTCCAAGCAAAGTGAACAACCAGGCATACTGCTCAAAGTTCTGCCCACTGGGAGGATTCCCCTTCACCACTGTCCTTCAAGGATGTCCCAAAAAGATGCTATAGTGCTGTAACTGTCCACTTTCAGGTGGACTTACAGAACCATCTGTGAACCAGGCCCAAATTTTCTCTTCCTCTATAACTAGTCACGCAGAACTCCTCATTAGGCCATAGATGCATGCTGAGAGAGAGAAAGCAGTGTAACGGAAGTGAGACCATAGGCATTTGGGGTACTTCTTCATGTAACCTCTTTGTGCCCTCCAGCCCTGCTCAAGCCGATCTTATATATATATACCACTTCCATCCAACGACGGAGCGCCACTGTGCATGCCCAACATTATGGCTTGGTAGGTCAAATAACACCTAGCTCAGGTTATATGGTAACCTGGTGGCCTATGGTTAAGTGTTCAGTCTCTACTAAGCTCCAGCAGCAGACCAAAAGCTCTTTCTCATGTTTCTCAAGAGAAGAGTAGTTATTTGTGGAGGATGGCAAGGCTTTGCTCCAAAATCTTACAGGCTCATGCTGCAATTCACCTATAGGGGCCTGCCAAAAGCTCCAAACAGCATCCCTATCTGTCTCTGAACTTCAAATGCCATTGGATCTGCCGAATCATATCACCCAACAGGCAGAGCAGCTTGCATGGAAGCCTGAACCTGTTGCAGAGCCTTCTCTTGTTCTGGGCTCCAGTCAAAACCAGCAACTTTTCCAGTCATTCAGTAAATGAGCAAGAGTAACACACCCAAATGAAGAATATGTTACCAATAAAATTCAAAGAGGCCCAGCAGGTGCTGTGCCTCTTTCTTGGTTGTAAGAGGGGCCAGATGCAACAACTTATCCTTTACCTTAGAAGGGATATTTTGACACAGCCCATACCAATAGACCCCTAGAAATTTCACTGAGGTAGGACTCTGAGTTTTAGTCAGATTTACTTCTCACCCTCTGACATGAAAATACCTTACCAGTAAGTCTAGAGCAGTTGCTCTTTCTTGCTCACTAGGTCTAATCAACATAACATCATCAACATAATGAAACAATGTGATATCTTGTAGAAGGCAAATGCAATCAAAATCCCTGAAAACCAAATTATGACACAGTGTTGGCGAGTTATATACCCTGAGGTAAGACAGTGAAGGTATACTGCTGGCCTTGCCAGCTGAAAGAAAACTGCTTCTGGTGGTCCTTATGGACAGGTATGGAGGAAAAAACATTTGCCATATTAATAGCTGAATATCAGGGGATGTGCTGATTTTCTCAAGCAATGAAACAACACTGTACAGCAGCTGTAACTGCAGTCACCACTCGGTTAAGCTTACAATAATCTACTGTCATTCTCCAAGATCTATCTGTCTTCTGCACAGGCCGAAGGGGCAAGCTGAATAGGAATGTGACTGGATCCACCACCTGTGCATCTTTCAAGTTCTCGATAGTGGCACTAATCTCACTTGGCCTTTCCCGCCCTCACTCCACAGGTCAAGGAACCAATGTAGGGATTCCGCCAGATTCTCAGTATGTCTGTTCTAATTATACATTCCAAAGCACAGGATGGGTTGAGGGATCCACTGGGCCCACTGCGAGATGGAACTAAGGTAAAATTTCATTATCATGTGACCTTCATAAGCCTCTACTCTGACTAGTGAACTGCAGTGACATTGCGGGTCTCCTGGAATTAGCGTCACGTCAGAGCCAGTATCTACTAGTCTCTGAAAAATCTGATTATTTCCTTTTCCCCAATACATACATTCCCTAGTAAAAGGCCATAGGTCCATTTGGGGAAGGCTGGGAGGAAGACTAACATTATAAATTTCTGGCAGTATACTGTGGTCCTTCCTCAAGGGGACTCGGCCTCCCTTTCATTCAAGGGGTTCTAGGTCTGTAAACTGGCTCAAGTCTGGGAATTGATTGAGGAGAGAAGACATTCTGTGTTTATGATTCAGGTTAGACTTTTGTTCATTGATCTAGAACATTTCTGCTTATTCAGGTCACAGAAGAATTTAGTAGGCTTCCTATCTATTTCACTTCTAAGAACACCACGATGAACTAACCAACTCGTACAGGACTGTACAAGTCAGACTATTCTGATTGCTGCTTTGACTCTGCTGTACATTACAGTAGTCACACCTACTTTGCTTTTGGTGACTGAGTGTTGCCACTTGGCCCCTACTACCACAGGATGCAATTATTCCCACTGCATTTAGGTTCACCTATTCAGTGATCACAATTCCCACTGTAAGGTCTGGCCTACAGACAAGAGTGATCACAAAGCTCTTCAAGGCTCTGGGGCTCCCATCACAAATTTATTTCTCATGATAGTGGTGAAAGGTATGTCTTCTTGATCCTCCCAGAGTGAGTGAGTAGGTCTTAAGTAACAAATCCACTCTAATATTCCAATCTCTCTAAGCTTTTGAATCCCTTCCTCTACATTAAACAAAGACAAGTCCAGCATTTCTAACTAACTCATTGTGGGCCACTTTTCAGTCCATACTTCAGCCAACCAAACTGTCAGACCCCTTTCTAACTTCCCAGGCTGCACATTAAATACAGGCTCTACAAATCTATCACATGGGATGGTGTCAAGATAGTGGCATAGACAAATTCTGAATTCACCTCCACCCACAGACACAACGGATTTAGAACTACTCTTGGAACAATTACCCCTGAAAGAGAACTGAAAACTGGATAAAAAGAAGCCCTGCAACAAAGGACAGTGCCGACTGGGGTGGAAGAGGCAGAAATTTCTTTCTAGAGAGGAAAAAAAGCCACCTTTGAGCTACAGCACTTCACAGCTGGCTGGGAGCAATCCTAAGGTACAAAGCCTTTGCTGGAGGAGTGGGGGATCTGAGCTGGGGAGCATTACCACTATAAGCAGCTTTTGGACTCAGCACAACTGAGACAAGTGTTATAATAGCTGGCTCTGCTGGCTATTAACAACAACAGAAAATACCCCTAGAAAAGCTATCGGACATAAAGAGGGGAAGGCTTGCTCTTAAAGGGCCCACACACAAATTCACCCATTTCTGAAAGCAACCTAAAATCACCAGAAAGGCGCACAGTCCTTTGGTGAAAAGAGACTCACTTGATAGGCTCTGAGTGCATGTGAGTGACAGGTGAGACCTCCCCAGGGACTGAGACATTGGCGGCAGCCACTATTGTGACCTAGTACAGGCATGATGACACAGACACTAGCAGACGCCATTGGAGTTCTTCCTCTGGCTTGTTAGTCCAGGGATCTGCCCCACTCACTAAAGCACCAATTTAATCCAGCTCAGCCAGGGTAGGCAACCCACCCTAGGGACTGGCCCCAACCAACAGCAAACCCTCAGGCTACCTTGGGGTGGTGCCTGGAACATCTGCAGCCTGGTGAGCGGGTCCATCTCTGTGGGGCAGGGCATGCATGAGGAGCGGGTGGAGTGTGTGGGGCACTGGTAGAGTATGTGGGACCTGTGCAGAGGGGCAAGTGGGTCCACTTCAGTGGGGTGAGGTGCATGCACAGGGCAGGACTGTGTTGACCGGGTGTGCAGCCCTGTGGGCAAATGGGGCTTGTCAGCTGCAGCAGATTTGTACTTCTCAAACAGGCACATGGGTGATGAGCCCCACCTTCCAAAGCCTGAAACAAGTGGGTGTTCCCATGCCTGGGGCCGGCCCCGCTCAGGTGCAATCCTGAGAGAGCTGACAACAGCCTTGCAGGACAGAAGCCTACAGCAACTATAAGCAACCAGCCATGCTGGGGGCCTACTCACTTAACAGAAAAACTGGAACAGGAATGTGCTATTAGACCTTAAAAGCAACCATCCTGGCACTCCCCATGCCCAATAAAGTGACTGAAAGGTATAGCAGCCACAAGCAGCTGTGCATTACAACCAGCCGGCCAGGGAGACAGCCTAGCCTCTTTGAGCACCTGCAGCAACAGCAACCCTGCCACAACATAACGACCCCACACCAGGGACACTCCTAGAACATTCGGAAATGGTGACAAGAAGGAAGCACACTGCTGGGCCTCATAAGGCATCTCTTACATAAGGCCACCTCTCCAAAATCAGGAGATGTAGCTGACCTACCTAATACACAGATATAACAGAGAAAGAGGGGAAATGAGGAGACAAAGGAATACGTTCCAAGTAAGAGAACAGGATAAAACCTGAGAAAAAGAACTAAACGAAACAGAGATAAACAATCTACCTGACAAAAAGTACAAACCAAGAGTCATAAGGATGCTCATGATCTTGGGAGAAGAATGGATGAATTCAGTGAGAACTTCAACAAAGAACACGAAAATATAAAAAAGAACCATACATAAATGAATAATACATTACCGGAAATGAAAAAATTCACTAGAGAGACTCAATACCAGAGCAGATGATACAGAAGAATGGATCAGTAAGCTGAACAAAAGACTAGACGAAATCACCTGAGCTGAAGCTGTAAAAGAAAAGAAAAATTAAGAAGAGTGAAGACAGTCTAAGGGACCTCTGGGACAAGATCAAGTGCACTAACATCCATCTTATAGGTGTCCCAAAAGGAGAAGAGAGAGATAGAGGGTCAGAGAATCTATTTGAAGAAATAGTAGCTGAAAACGTTCCTAACCTAAGGAAGGAACAGACATGCAGTTACCCGAAGCATAGAGAGCATCAAACAAAAGAAACACAAAGAGGCCCACACCAAGACACAAAATTAAAATGTCAAGAATTAAAGATAAAGAGAGAATCCTAAAAGCTGCAAGAGAAAGGCAACAAGTTACATATAAAGGAAACTCCATAAGGCTATCAGCTGACTTCTCAGCAGAAACCTTACAGGCTAGAGAGGAGTGGCATGATATATTTAAAGTGCTGAAAGGAAAACACCTACAGCCAAGAATGCTCTACCTGGTAAGGTTATCATTCAGAATGGAAGGAGAAAGAGTTTCCCAGACAAACAAAAAGCTAAAGGAGTTTATCACCAAGAAACCAGTTTTACATGAAATGCTGAAGGTTATTTAGAGTGGAAAAGACAAGACCACAAATAGAAAAAATTATTTATTTCTATAATAAGAAGGTAACAGATACACACACACAAAAAAGAGCTTAGATACAATATCAAAAACATAAAATATGGGAGGAGGGGAGTAAAAGAGTAGAGCTTTTAACAAGAGCTCAAATTAAGACCATCAACTTAATATAGATTGCTATATAAGTGGGTTATTGTATATGAAACTCATAGTAATCACAAATCAGAAACTTACAAGAGATACACAAAAAATTATGAGAAAGGAACCCAAACATAATTCTAAAGAAAGCCATCAAACCACAAAGGAAGAGACCAAGAGAAGAAGAAAGGAACAGAGAAGAACTACTAAAACAACCAGAAAAAAAGTAACAAAACGCCAATAACTACATTCTTAGCTTAGTCAATGGACTAAACACTCCAATCAAAAGGCACAGGGTGGCCAAATGGATAGAAAAAGACATATATATGCTGCATAAAAGAGACACACTTCAGACCTTAAGACACTTACAAACTGAAAGTGAAGGGAAGGAAGAAGATACTCCATGCAAATGGAAATGAAAAGAAAGCTGGGGTAGCAATACTTATATCAGACAAAGTAACTTTAAAACAAAAAATGTAACAAGAGACAAAGAAGGGCACTACATAATGATAAAGGGAACAATCCAACAAGAGGATATAACACTTCTCAATATCTACGCACCCAACAAAGTACCACCTAAATATATAAAGGAATTATTAACAGACATAAAAGGAGAAATAGCAAAACAATAATAGTAGGGGACTGTAATACTCCACTTACATCAATGGATAGATCATCCACACAGAAGACTGATAAGGAAACATTAGCCTTAAATGACACATTACACCAGATAGACTTAGCACATATATACAGAACACTCCCATCCTAAAACCACAGAATACACACTCTTTTTGAATGCACATGGAACATTCTCCAGGACATATCACAGATTAGACCACAAAACAAGTCCCAAAACGTTTAAGAAGAAGGAAATAATATGAAGCATCTTTTCTGACCATAATGGTATGAAACTAGAAATCAACTACAGGAAGAAAATCAGAAAAGCCACAAATAGGTGGAGATTAAAGAAAATTCTACTGAACAACGATTGGGTCAATCAAAGGGGAAATCAAAAAATACCTGGAGACAAATGAAAATGAAAATATCACAAGCCAAAATTTATAGGATACAGCAAAAGCAGTTCTAAGAGGGGAGTTTATAGCAATACAGGCCTACCTAAACAAACAGGAAAAATATCAATCTAACAATGTACCTAAAGGAACTGGAAAAAGAAGAACAAAGCCCAAAATCAGTAGAAGAAAGGAAGTAATAAAAATCAGAGCAGATATAAAAGAAATCGAGACTAAAAAAAACAAGAGAAAACATCAACAAAACCAAGAGCTGGTTCTTTGAAAAGATAAATAAAATGGACAAATCTTTAGCCACACTCGCCAAGAAAAAAAGAGAGAATGATCAAATAAATAAAATCAGAAATGAAAGAGGATATATTACAATGGAAACCTCAGAAATACAAAAGATTATAATAGACTACTACAAAAAACTGTACAACAACCATTTGGATAATCTAGAAGAAATAGATAAATTCTTAGGATCATACAACCTTCAAAACATGAATCAAGAAGAAACAGAGAATTTCAACAGACCAATCACCAGTAAGGAGACTGAAACAGTAATCAAAAACCTCCCAAAAAATCTAAGTCCAGGACCAGACAGCTTCCCTGGTGAATTCTACCAAACATTCAAAGAAGAGTTAATATCTCCCTTTCTCAAACTCTTCCAAAAAATTGAAGAGGAAGGGAAGCTTCCTAACTCATTCTATGGAGCCAACATCAGCCTGATACCAAAACCAGACAAGGACAACACAAGAAAAGAAAATTACAGGCCAGTATCACTGATGAACATCAATGCAAAAATCCTCAACAAAATACTAGCAAATCGAATACAACAACATGTTAAAAAGATTGTATACCATGATCAAGTGGGATTTATTCCAGGGATGCAGGGATGCTTCAATAACCACAAATCAATCAACGTGATACTCCACATTAACAAAATGAGAATAAAAATCACACGATCATCTCAACAGATGCAGAGAAAGCATTTGACAAGATACAGCATCCATTTATGATAAAAACTCTGAATAAAATGGGTATAGAAGGAAAGTGCCTTGATATCATAAAGGCCATATATGACAACCTACAGCTACTATCATTCTCAATGGAGAAAAACTTAAAGCTATCCTTCTAAGAACAGGAACCAGACAAGGATGCCCACTTTTATGACTCTCATTTAACATAGTATTGGAAGTCTTAGAGCAATCAGGGAAGAAAAAGGAATCCAAATTGGAAAGGAAGAAGTGAAACTGTCACTATTTGCAGATGACATGATTTTATATATAGAAAAGCCTAAAGAACCCACCAAAAAACTTTTAGAAATAATAAATGAATACAATCAAGTTGCAAGATACAAAATCAACATACAAAAATCAGTTGCGATTCTATACACTAACAATGAAGTAGCAGAAAGAGAAATTAAGAATACAATCAATCCGATTTATAATTGTAACAAAAAGAATAAAATACCTAGGAGTAAACTTAACCAAAGAAGTGAAAGATCTGTACACTGAAAACTATAAAACATCACTGAAAGAAATTGAAGACGATACAAAGAAATGGAAAGATATTCCATGTTCTTGGACTGGCAGAATTAATATAGTTAAAATGTCCATACTTCCTAAAGCAATCTACAGATTCAATGCAATCCCTATCAAAGTTCCAGCAACATTTTTCACAGAAATAGAACAAAGAATCCTAAAATTTATATGGAACAACAAAAGACCTCAAATAGCCAAAGAAATCCTGAGGAAAAACAACAAAGCTGTATCACACTCTGATTTCAAAATATACTCCAAAGCTACAGTAACCAAAACAGACTGGTACTGGCACAAAAACAGACACACAGATCAATGAAACAGAACTGAGAGCCCAGAAATAAACCCACACATCTATGGACAGCTAATTTTCAATAAGGAAGCCAACAACATACAATGGAAAAAGGAAAGTCTCTTAGATAAATGGTGTTGGGAAAACAGGACAGGCACATGCAAAAGAATCAAAGTAGACCATGATCTTACACCATACACAGAAATTAAGTCAAAATGGATTTAAGACTTGAATATAAACCTGAAACCATGAAACTTCTAGAGGAAAACATAGGCAGTATGCTCTTCAACATTGGTCTTAGCAGCATATTTTCAAGTACCATGCCTGCCCGGGCAAGGGAAACAACAAAAAATAAACAAATGGGACTACATCAAACTAAAAACCTCTGCACAGCAAAGGGAACCATCAACAAAATGAAAAGACAACCTAACAATTAGGAGAAGATATTTGCAAACCATATATCTGATAAGGGGTTAATATCCAAAACATATAAAGAACTCACACATCTCAACAACAAAAAAACTAACAACTCAATTAAATAACAGACAAAAGATGTGAACAGACATTTTGCCAAAGAAGATATACAGATGGCCAACAGGCACATGAAAAGAGGTTCAACATCATTAACTACCAGGGAAACACAAATCAAAACTACAATGTGATATCACCTCACACCCATCAGAATGGCTATAATTAACAAGACAGGAAATAACAAGTGTTGGAGAGAATATAGAGAAAAGGGAACTGTCATACACTGCTGGTGAGAGTGCAAACTGATGCAGTCACTATCGAAAACGGTATGAAGACTCCTCAAAAAATTAAGATTAGAAAGAACTACCATACGATCCAGCTCTTCCACTGCTGAGTATTCATCCAAAGAACATGAAAACACAAATGTGTAAAGATGCATGCACCCCTATGTTCACTGCAGCATTATACACAATAGCCAAGATTTGGCAGCAACCTAGGTGCCCATCAAGGGACAAAGGGATAAACAACATGTGATATATATACACAATGGAACACCACTCAGCCATAAGAAACAATAAAATCTGACCATTTGTGACAACATGGATGAACCTTGAGGGTATTGTGCTAAGCAAAATAAGTCAGAGGGAGAAAGTCAAATACTGTACGATCTCACTCAGAAATAGGAAATAAAAACAACAAACAAACTCATGGAGACAGAGACTGGGTAGGTGGTGACCAGAGGGGAAGCAGGGAGGGAGGCGGGTGAAAGGGATAATTAAGCACATGTGTATGGTGATGAACTATAATTAGTCTTTGGGTGGTGAACATGATGTAATCTACACAGAAATCAAAATATAATGATGTACACCCAAAATTTATATAATGTTATAAATCAGTGTTAATAAATAAATACATAAAACAAACTCAGGCTTTAAAATAAATATGTTTAAGAGATAAAGAAAGGTGGCCAGCCCCGGCTGCCTAGTGGTTAAGTTCAGCACACTCCACTCCAGTGGCCCAGGTTCAGTTCCTGGGCACAGACCTACATTGCTCTGTTAGTGGCCATGCTGTGCTGGCGGCCCACATACTAAAAAACAGACATGGACTGGCACAGATGTTAGCTAAGGATGAATCTTCCTCAGCAAAAAGAAAAAAAGAAGAAGAAGAAGAGAGAGATAAAGAAAGGAATCAAATCTACAATGCAAGAACAGGACAATATGAAATAAAGACAGGTAGCACTGGAAAAGAAACTTGGAAATTCCAGAAATTAAAATATATAGTCATTAAAGTTAAAAACTGAAAGACAGATTGAACAGTAGACTTGACAAAGGTAAATAATAATAATTAGCAAATTAGAAGTCATACACAATGACTCATAAACAGATAGAAAAACAGAAAATATATGACAAGTTAAGAAAGGTGAATGGTAACTGAGCAAGTTCAACGAACATTCAACAGGCATATTGAGAAACAGGAGTGAGAACATAGAGAAAATGAGTATTCAAATAAATGCCGGCATAACATTATCCAAAACTAAAGACAGATAGTCCTCAGATTGAAAAAATAGATCAAGTATATAGCAGAATAAATAAGAGCAAGTTCAGTCCTATACATATCTTATTGAAACTCCATAAAGTAACAGACAAATTCTTAGGGAAAGAAAGTCCCAACTGTTCCTAGTAAAATTACAACAGTAAAAATAAGAATATTATTATTGTTACCTGTCACTTTCTGTGCTGTTACTCTGTGTCAGGCTTTCTATTAAGGAAACATTACAATTATAATTTTCTTTTTTTTTAACTTTCAAAATTGCCTGTGAGATAACTCTCATTCTCATTTAACAGATGAAAAAACAGGCTCAGAGAATTTAAGTAAATTATGCAAGGTCCCTCATCTTAAATTCAAATACAGATTTGACTCTAAATCCCAGAACCATATTCATAGTACTAATAATAACCACTTCCCCAAAATAGCTGTTACTAGTTTCTTCATCTGGAACAGGAGGATAAGAAGATTTATGTGGACAATGATTTTTAAATAACTTTCCAGGGTCACAGACTCAGTAAGTCGCAGTTTCAAATCTAGATCTATCATACTCCAAAAGCAGTGCTCTTTCTGCTATGATAAATCACTTGCCAGTGGGCCTCAGTTTCTTCATCTGTAAAAGCGTGGCTAATGCCGTGTGTTCTCCCAGTTTCTCCAAGACCCTGCCACCTTGCCCATCTGTCATACCTACTGGGTAAAACCCAACCCTAACATTCCACTCTTTCCTCTTCAGCCTCTAATTTACACTCTCTGTTCCGAATCCAAGGCAGCTGACATGGGCTGAGGAAAATCTGAATGCTTCTACAAATAAAGATGCTCAGATTTCAACTACATGGTCAAGACTGCTCAGCAATTCAATGACATCTTCCAGGCTACTGTTTCTCCCAAGCAACTTTAAATTGTGACTGACTCATTAAGCTTTCCCATTTCAGTGAATTCATCAATGACTTCCCAGATGCCTAATTCTGCGGACATTTTTTTAGACTTTTATCTTGCCTGGAATTTTTGCAGCATTGTATTTGGTTGTTCACACAGTTAATGGCAGAAATACTCACCCAGTCACCAAGACAAAATGGGAAAGTCATCCCAGATGCCTCCTTTTATGCCCTCCAACCAATCAATAAATTTATCTATTCTGCCTCCTCAATACTTATATCACACCCATTTCCTCAATATTCTCTGCACAGCCTCACCTAGCTCCTCATAACCCCTAAACCTGAACTATTACAGTAGTTTCCTTAATGGTCTTTCCACTTACAGTCTCATTCCCTACACTAATTCACTGTCCACCAGAATATGATCTACTAGAATGACCTTTTAAAATTTAAACTGATCAGAACCAACCCCTCTTCAACTTTGCAGTTCCTCAATACAAAAGAAACCTGCAATTGATAGGAAAACATACAAGATCCTTACAATTCCACCTAATGTCTTGCCATTCCCCCTTCCTTACTCCCGACATGTAATATGTCCTTTCATATCTTTATATGCATCCTCTGCCTACAATGCCTGCTCCTAGCTAGTCAGCCTTGAATGAGTCAGCCCAAGCATTCCTCCTCTGAGAATTCCCCTAGCTGCTCTTTACTCCTTGCTCTCATCACAGTCACATACACTTTCATTTCACCAATATCCCACTCTATTAAGCTGCCTATACACTGTTCTCTTCATCAGTCTATTTATTACTTGGAAACAAAATTCTTGTCTTTTTCTCTTTGTATCTCCAATGCCTAGTAAAATTGCTGGATTCACACTGCAGGCAGTCAATAAGTAGCTCCAAAATGAGCAAACACATGACTGGATGACTAATGAGCCTTGATTAAAGCATTTGTAAGGTCCCATTAATTAAGAAACTCCCATAAGGTAAGTGTTAGCCAATGCCAAGGCAGGAAGTAAGACAATACCATGGCTCTACTTCCTGGGCATCCTTTCATGTCGCTGCACTGAGCAGGCACAACCTTTTCTAGGGTGCCTCTTCCATCTCTGTTTTTTCTACATTCTCCTTCTCTTTGCCTTCCCTCCTCAGAAGGACAGATGTATTATCAATATTGATGATATTGATGTTCCAATTCTTTCCATTTCCCCTCTTCAGCTCTCTGAGGCTCTGCAAACTATAGGGAGGGGAGAGCACTAAGACTGCTATTTACCATAATAGTATCTAAGACCAAAACTACCTTCATACCTTACAGCTTCGCTTGTACCATTTCAAGACCTAAGGTTCATGAGCAGAAGAAATTGGAAGGAAAGCAAAAGGTCACTTGACTACTAATAAAATGTGAGCCTTGGAATGTGAAGCCAGAAAATTTACATAATTTGAATGTCTCACCTGCTGTCAGCTTTTAGGCTACAGAATTACAAGTAAATGTTAAATAACTAGCACATTCTTTTTGTAGAATGTTCAGAGAGAGGATACTCTGTAGAAAAGCCTAAACTATGCTTTCATTTCATGTATCACAAATTTTAGATCTCTACTATGCTTTTCTTTTCTTTGCTGCACTTTCTGAAATTGAATGAATCAGTTACATTCTTCAAATACTAGCCAGAACACATCAACTGCTTATTTTTAAATAGCCCCTTCAAAATGGGGCAAAGCAGATGCCAAATAAGGACTCTGTTTCTAAATATAAATTTAATATAACCACTGTAGGCAAGATCAAAACTATTAAAGGAACTCTACTTCTGAATATTTAGAGGAAAAATGTTCACTCTCAATTTTCATGAATTTCTAAGCCTTTACAGTCAACAAAAGAACAAAAATAATCATTGATAATTTTAATTTTATCTGGATATATTGTATTGACAAAACACAATGTAGAGAATAGGGACTGTATCACGTGAATACTGAAAGTTTTAACTCATAGAGTATTTGAAAAAGATACTGAGATTCAGAGAGAACTTGTGGATTTCATTTTAGACTCAACAATCAACTTCTAGGAGTGAAAAACTAAAAATCAGTCCCTTTTATAATATCTGGAATAATTTCAAACACAGGTAGAGCTACATTCATCAGATACATATCAGGGACAAGTTAAGAACTGGAAGGTATGTTAAGAAACTGAAGAGTGAAACTGAAGTTACCATGACTATAAAAATAGTTAACCAAAAGTCCAGTTGATATTAAAAAAAGCAGCTTAAAAATCCTCACAAGAAATAAATCACTCAACAGTAGTACATGTAACAGTTTAAAGCAACCAGGCAACCAAAAAAAAAAAGAAAAAAGCCAATATAGTTTTAAATCACCTAGAAAAACAGAGGCATCAAAAAATTAATGATCACAATTGCAAATTGATGAGGCCATTGAGAGTAAGTTATTTTTCCCCTTACTGTCATAAAATAGTTGCCAGGACCTGTAATTTTTAACTCATACCCCTCCTCCAGCAGAACACTATCCTCAAATACAGACTCAGAGAGAGCTCAGTCATGTCTTCAGTTGGCAATGCTCAACTCTAGCTGCTGCCTGGAGAGTCCTGGGATAGTGCAGAATATGTTATCCAGTGGTGTAATAGAAAAGAGGATCCCATTTCTCAATGAAATTGTAAGAAAATCTTATTTCCAGATTGTTTTAGGTCCTTCATCCTTCTTACTGTATATTCTAAACTACATAAAAAAGCATAATTACATTAAAGACTTGCCCACTTGTCCAGTTACCTTTTCTGGAAGACTTAAAATGCTAAAAACCAAAACACATCAGACTGACAAAAAATACTACTATTAAGGATCCTATCAGTCAAAATGATGGCATTAAAAATTACAAATCCACATCGGTAAGGAAATTCAGGAACTCATGAACCTGAGTTCAGCAGTCCATGTTTTTAATCTGAGGAGTAAAGTACATGAGACTGTCACACAAGTGTCAACAGTCTCATGAGCTTAATTAAATGGAGTGATGAGTTCTTACACACATACAAAAGATACTAAGAATAACAACAAAAGAACAAGGGGGATGGAGAACGAATTTAAGTAATTTGTTCAACATGGAGCCCCTTTGGCAACATAAAGTGACATTTTTACCACCATCTATTAATCTATCAGATAAATTCCACTAAAACTTGATCAAAAAAGGAAGGAAGGAAGAAAGAAAGAAAGAAGCAGGCATGCTCAGCCATACACTATAAAGACCAAAAATATAATACAGAGAGGATTATTGCAGAGTAAAGGGCTATGATTTTTTAAAAAAACAAAAACACAGCTTAAAATTAATAAACAATGAAAGTTAATAAATAAAATTATGGTGAATGTGCCAGAAATCACAAAATACACATCCAGAAGTCTTGAAATAAAACATGGAAAGACTAGAATTAAATAAAGATTAGATTAAGGCAGAAAGAAGAAATCTTATGTTCAGGCTGGAAAATGAGCATAAGGTAGTCATCACCAATATCACTGTGATCAACATTTATTGACTACATCTTTCAATGCTATTTGTTGGGAAATAGCTCTGCATGGCTCTCTAGTGTTTCTGCACATCTTCCAAGTAGAGGCACTGAACGTCCTGTTGTCCCGAACTATCTTTCCAAAGATGTTTGTATAGTGAACAGCTTTAGAAGATAAAGTGTCTCCCTCCAGAATAAATTTGCCTACTGTCTATCATAAAAGATTTGTGTTCCCTAAGCTCAGGGTTCCTCTCCTGTAATGTAGCCCACTGCATATGCAGATCTCACTTTGCCATCTTCATATCGCCCTGTGAAAATTGGACCTCAGGAAACGAGAGCAAGAAAATGTGATACTTTGGTTTCTGCTATCGCTATGAGTAATAAAGCCCTTCGATTCTGACCAAAGAGTCTTATGCCTTCTGCCAGTACCCATGAAACTGGCAGGATAACTTGTTAGCTTTTAAGTAGGGCAAAATCTTAGACCATTCCAAGTACTTGACAGCTATAAGCATTTTATAAACTTTATCCCCTAAGGTTCCCATTATCCTATAAGAAGAGTACTCCAATTATTTTCATTTCATAGATATATTTATCAAACAAATATTTATCAAGTGCCAATTATGTGGTAGGCCCTGTTTGAGGTGCTGAAACCAGAGCTGTGAAAACTACAGAGAAAGTCATTGCCTTCATGGAGCTTATACAGCAGATGATGAAATGAGCTATAATGATGAAATTAAGGCACAGAGAAATTAGATACCTTGGCTAAAGTCAAGTAAGTAATGCTTGGAAATAATGGAACCAGGTTGCGTCTGGGCAATATGACTTGCCGGAGCCCGCAATCTTAATTAACCACTATACTACAGTGCCTCCCACATTGTGGTGATAAAAAGGCCTAGCCATAAGGTTTTCAAAGATTACTGTGCTCAGAATCATCTGGCACTACATCCCACTAAAAGAAACTCCTATAAGGATTCTGGGAAGAAATATCTGATTGCAGGTCTGGAGCAGCAACATAGGCCTAGAACATATTGTTCTAGAAGGATGCAAGAAAGCTATCCAAGACTACTGGGATTATATGTGAAGGACTCAGGAGGAACCTAAATAAGCACTCAAAAGGCCATAATTGAACATCACTGAAGATTAGTGAAATGGATTAAAGCATATGAAATATGTTGATCATTAAAAAGAGTCCAAAGAGTGATGTCAGCATCATGGCGGAGTGAACTTGCCTGGGACTCTCTCCCCACCAACATACAACAAGAAGGGGCATCCATACTCCAACAGAGGACATCCTAACACAACACAAAAACATCACAGAGACAAGCAGCCATATGCAGGAGGGCAGAGAGGCTGAAGTCTCCCTCAGAGAAGCTGGAATGGGGTAAGAGAGAACTTTGCTCCCTCCACTAAAGACTGCGATCTTGACTGCGGGAGGCCTCCAAGAGGGAAGGAACAAGGGAGGGGATGCGGGGATGCTTGTTTGTGAGACTATCAAGGACTCCCTAGGGCCCTTGCAGTCTAGAGGGACACCCACTAAGGGTGCCAAAGCTTTAGTGGGGGGGGGGGGTGACATCATCAAGCCAACACCCCAGGAGAGCAGATAGCAAGAGCAGAGCGAGAAAGCCCTGGGAGGACACAAGAGATCGTGCCCCTCCTCCCACCCACAACACACCTGCTCCACTGCCTGGGATCTTGGCTGAAAGTAGGGAATTCAGAATATGTGGCTCTCAATCCCACCCAGTGGTGACAGGCAGTAACTGCGACCAAATACTATCAGAATGCATAAGACCCAACCCACCTCTAACAACATCAGACACTACATCAAATCTCCAGACCAGAGAGAAAACAACAAGCAACCAGAATTCAGTGCTGAGAACACAAAAATATGTAATCTAAATAACAATGAATTCTAAATAGTTACCATCAAAAACTCAGCAAGGTAAAAGAGAAGGTACAGAAACAATTCAACAAGTTCAGGAGCTACTTCACAAAACAGATTGAAACTATAAAGAAGAATCAATCAGAAATATTAGAGATGAAAGACACGATGGAAGAGAGAAAACAAAATACGGATTCCCTGAATACTCGAATGGACACCATAGAGGAGCATATCAGCAAAATCGAAGAAAGAAGGATAGACATATTGAAATGCTCCAAAGGAGGAGAGAGAACTAAGACTAAAAAGAAATGAAGAAAGTCTCTGAGAACTATCTGACTCAATGCGGAAATGCAACATAAGAATTATAGGTATTCAAGAAGAAGAGAAGGAGAATGCAGCAGAAAGCATGTTCAAAGAAATAATAGCAGAGAATTTCCCAAACCTAGGGAAAGCGAGGGAAATCTGTGTGGAAGAGGCTTCCAGATCTCTTAGATTTGTCAATGCTAAAAGACCTACTGCAAGGCATATAGTAGTAAAACTGGGGAAAATGAATGACAAAGAAAGAATAATAATGGCAGCAAGGCAGCAGAATATAGTCTACAAAGGAACCCCTATCAGGCTTTCAGCAGATTTCTCTGCAGAAACCTTACAAGCGAAGAGAAAATGGAAAGACATATTCAAATCCTTAAACGACAAAAATGTTCAGCCAAGAATGCTCTAACCAGCAAAAATATCCTTCATATATAAGGGAGAAATAAAACCTCTCCCAGACAAACAAAAGCTATTTTTTTTAGCCACGAGACACTCCCCTACAAGAAATCCTCAAGAAGGCCCTCATACCTGGGGCAAAAGGAGGGAAGAGAAAGGGGCCACAAAATAAAGAGTACGGAGATAAATAGGTAGACAGAATCAGAATAGGAGAGCAAATACTCAAGTATAGTATTAAGCTAAATGGAAGGCAAACACCAAAAAAAACGATAATCCTGTCATTTTAACCACAAACTCACAAGATGGAATAACATATGAGAGAAACAACTTAGGAGGGGAGGAGGAAAGGGACAGAATCGGTTTAGACTAACGAAATGAGAGGCCATCAGAAGAGGGACTATCTTATACAAGAGATTCTCAATACAAATCTCAGGGTAACCACTAAACAAAACAGCAGAACAGAGACACAAATAATAAATAAGGAGAAAACAAAGAAACACATCATAAAAAACTACTTAATTCAATGGGTAGACCAAAACACACAGGACGAGAAACAAAGGAAATGCAGGAAAACAAGAAAATGAATGATAAGATGATAGCATTAAGCCCTCATACATCAATAATCACCCTAACATAATTGGCTTGAATTCTCCAATAAAAACACACAGAGTGGCAAGATAGATTAAAGAACAAAACCCAACAATATGCTACCTCCACAAAACACATCTCAGCTCCAATGATAAACACAGGCTCAGAGTGAAGTGATGGAAGACGATACTCCAAGCTAACGGCAAACAAAAGAAATCAGGTGTTATAATAATTATATCAGACAAAGTAGACTTCAAGATAAGACAGGTAAAGAGAGACAAAGAGGGGCAGTATATAATGATCAAAGGGACACTCCATCAAGAAGAAATAACACTTATGAATCTCTACGCACCCAACACAGGAGCACCAAAGTTCAAAAAGCAACTATTAACAAACATGGAAGAAGATATTAATAATAACACAATAATAGTAGGGGACCTCAACACTGCACTCACATCAATGGATAGATCAACCAGACAGAAGATCAACAAGGAAATAGTGGAATTAAATGAAAAGCTAAACAAGTTAGACTTAATAGACATATACAGAACACTCCATCCAAAAACAGCAGAATACACATTCTTCTCAACCACACACAGAACATTCTCAAAGATGGACCATATGCTGGCAAACAAGGCAAGCCTCAATAAATTTAAGGAAATTGAAATAATAACCACCATCTTTTCCAATCACAATGCTGTAAAGCTACAAATTAATTAAAAGAAAGAAGCTGAGAAAGGGACAAAGAGGTGGAGACTAAACAATGTGCTACTGAACAAGCAATGGATCACTGAAGAAATTAAAGGAGAAATCAAAAAATCTCTGGAGACAAATGAAAATGATGACATACCATACCAACTCATATGGGATGCAGCAAAAGCAGTATTAAGAGAGAAATTCATCGCAATACAGGCACACCTTAACAAACAAGAAAAATCTCAATTAAGCAATCTCAAATTACACCTAACTGAATTAGAAAAAGAAGAACAAACAAAGCCCAAAGTCAGCAGAAGGAGGGAAACAATAAAAATCAGAGCAGAAATAAATGCTCTTGAAACAAAAAAGGCAGTAGAAAGGATCAAGGAAACAAAGAGCTGGTTCTTTGAGAAGATAAATAAAATTGACAAACCCCTAGCCAGACTTACAAAGAAAAAAAGAGAGAAAGCTCAGATAAACAAAATTAGAAATGAAAGAGGAGAAATAACAACAGACACCACAGAAATACAAGAGATTATAGGAGAATACTACAAAAAACTATATGCCAACAAAATGGATAACCTAGAGGAAATGGATAAATTCGTAGACTCCTACAACCTCCCAAAGCGGAATCAAGAAGAAACAGACAATCTGAATAGACCAATCACAACGAAAGAGATTGATACAGTAATCAAAAGCATCCCAAAGAATAAAACCCCAGGAACAGAAGACTTTCCTGGGGAATTCTACCAAACTTTCAGAGAGTATTTAACATCCATGCTTCTCAAGCTATTCCAAACATTTAGGGAAGATGGAACACTTCCTAACACATTCTACGAGCCCAACATCACTCTGATTACAATACCTGACAAGGACAACATAAAAAAGGAAAACTACAAGCCAATATCGCTAATTAACATAGATGCAAAACTCCTCCACAAAATTCTGGCAACCCAAATTCAGCAATACATTAAAAGGATCATACATCATGATCAAGTGGGATTTATTCCAGGGACACAGGGATGGTTCAACATCTGCAAACCAATCAATATGACACACCACATCAACAAATTGAGGAAAAAAACCCACATGATCATCTCAATAGATGCAGAGAAAGCATTTGACAAGATCCAACAGCCTTTTATGACAAAAACTCAACAAAATGGGGATAGAAGGGAACTACCTGAACATAATAAAGGCCATATACGACAAACCCACAGACAACATCATACTCAATGGGCAAAAACTGAAAGCCATCCCCCTGAGAACAGGAACAAGACAAGGATGCCCACTATCACCACTTTTAGTCAACATAGTACTGGAGGTTTTGGGCAGACCAATTAGGCAAGAGAAAGGAATAAAAGGAATCCAAATAGGGAGTGAAGAAGTGAAACTCTTGCTGTTTGCAGACGACTTGATCTTATATAGAGAAAACCCCAAAGAATCCATGGGAAAACTAACAGAAATAATTAACAACTACAGTAAAGCTGGAGAGTATAGAGTCAACTTATAAAAATCAGTTGCTTTTCTATACTCCAAAAACGAACTTACAAAAAGAGAACTCAAGAATACAATTCCATTTATAATCGCAACTAAAAGAATAAAGTACCTAGGAATAAATTTAACCAAAGAAGTGAAGGACTTATACAATGAAAACTGTAAGACATCACTGAAAGAAACTGATAATGACATAAAGAGATGGAAAGAGATTCCATGCACATGGATGGGAAGAATAAACATAGTTAAAATGTCCATACTACCCAAAGCAATCTACCAATTCAGTGCAATCCCTTATCAGAATCCCAATGACATTCTTCATGGAAATAGAGCAAAGAATCCTAAAATTCATATGGGGCAACAAAAGACCCCGAATTGCTAAGGCAATCCTTAGAAAAAGTACAAAGCTGGAGGTATCACAATCCCTGACTTCAAAATGTACTACAAAGCCATAGTGATCAAAATAGCATGCTACTGGTACAAAAACAGCCACACAGATCAATGGAACAGAACTCAAAGCCCTGAAATAAAACCACACATCTACGGACAGCTAATCTTCGACAAAGGTGCCAATGGAGAAAAGATGGTCTCTTCAATAAATGGTGATGGGAAAACTGGACAGCCACATGCAAAAGAATGAAAGTAGACAGACCATTATCTCACGCCACACACAAAAATAAACTCAAAATGGATCAAAGACTTTAAGATAAGTCCTGAAACCATAAAACTCCTGGAAGATAACATAGGCAGTACACTTTTTGACATCGAACTGAAAAGGATCTTTTCGAATACCATGTCTTCTCAGACAAGGGAACCAAAGAAAAAATAAACAAGTGGGAGTTCAAGACTAAAAAGCTTCTGCAAGGCAAAAGAAACTAGAATCAAAACAAAGAGACAACCCACCAATTGGGAGAAAATATTCACAAATCATCTATCTGACAAGGGGTTAATCTCCATAATAAATAAGGAACTCACACAACTGAACAACAAAAATCCAAACAGCCCAATCAAAAAATGGGCAGAGTATATGCAGAGTTTTCCAAAGAAGATATACAGATGGCCAATAAACACATGAAAAGACGCTCAACATCATTAATCATCAGGGAAATACAAATCAAAACTACACTACGATACCACCTTACACCTGTTAAAATGGCTATAATCACTAAGACTAAAAACAACAAATGTTGGAGAGGGTGTGGAGAAAAGGGAACCCTCACACACTCCTGGTGGAAACGTCAACTGTGCAGCCACTATGGAAAATAGTACGGAGACTCCTCAAAAAACTAAAAATAGAACTACCATACGACCAAGCTATCCCACTGCTGGGTATCTACCCAAACAACTTGAAATCAACAATCCAAAGAAATAGACCCACCCGTATGTTTGTTGCACCACTATTCACAAATGCCAAGACATGGGAACAATCCAAGTGCGCCCATCAACTGATGAGTAGATAAAGAAGATGTCGTATACATATACACAATGGAATACTACTCAGCCATAAAAAATACAAATTCATCCCATTTGCAACAACATGGAAGGAGGTGGAGGGAATTATGCTAAGCAAAATAAGCCAAGCAGAGAAAGACAAACACCAGATGATTTCACTCATATGTGGAATATAAACAAATCCACAAAGAAAACAGTCCAGTGGTTACCAGGGCAACAGGAGTGGGGGGTGGGCACAGGACATGAAGGGGAGCACTTATGACAGTCAAGAAATAATGTACAACTGAAATCTCACATTGATGTAAACTATTGCAAACTCAATTAAAAAAACACAGGTGAAACTATTAAAGAAAAAATCGTAAAGTGAGAACAGTAAAATGCAGGGAAATGTATATAATACGACCCCAGTTTCATAAAGCAGCCTACCACCATACATGTGTGTATGTGTCTATCTATCTGTACCTGTGTGTATAACGTACATGTAATAATTTATATAGTTACAGAATAAGAAGTATCCTACAGAAGCGTATATATGAGGTTTCTGGAGGCTGGGGCAGTCAGGAGGGCACCTGATTTAAGGCAGGCAAAGCAAAAGAAAAACACTATGGAAACCCAGTGTGCTTGCTAGGATCTCAGTTATGTAAAATGTTGCACAGGTATTTGAATGAATAAATTAGAATGGATTTATAGGGCTGTCCATGATATGTTTTCAAGGGAGAGAAAGCAAGGTGCCAAGATATATAATATAAAAACATCAAATAAAGAAAGATTTTTAAAATTAAAAAAAAAAGATTCCACCTTTGTAGGATGCTAGGTGTTACGGGATTAAGTGTGCCTCCTTCCCAAATTCATATGTTGATATCCTAACTCCCAGTACCTCAGAATATAACTATATTTGGAAACACAGCTTTTAAAGAAGTAACTGAGGCAAAATGAGGTCATATAGGTGGGCCTTAATTCAGTATGACTGGTGTCCTTATAAGAATGCATTAGGACATAGACAACACGGACCAAGGGACCACCATGTGAAAACAATGGAAGACAAGCCAAGGAGAGAGTCCTCAGAATGAAATCAACCCTGCCAACATCTTGATCTCAGACTTCTAGTCTCCAAAACTGTGAGAAAATAAATTCCCATTTCTTAAGCCACCAAATCTGCGGTATTTGTTATGGCAGGTCTAGCAAATTAATGCACTAGGAAACCACTTCCTTAATTTGAAAGCTGGTAAATAAAGAATCAAGCAATTATTCCATCCTTCCTATTTGATCTTTGACATAGGGTAATCAAATAGTTGATAAGGGGAAGCTCCTTTTTCTGTTTTTATAGAAGAATTGTAGCTAATCAAGCCAGAAGGAATAACACAAAAACATCACCACTTGCAATACTTCATGAATTAATAGATCTAGACAATGAACATCAGCAGCTGAAAAACGTCACAAAAAGAGAGAAGACTGGACATTACATTCTTCCTGCTGGAAGGATAAAACACTACATTTGAAGTTTCACGGTGGGAAAAAATAACCCAAATGTGATCAAACCTCTAGATTTAACTACCAATGTACAGAAAATATAAGAACATGTTAGATGATGCCACAGGGCTACAATCAGTGAAATCCAGATGTAGGAAACCCTGTAAGACAACAGATCTGATTTCTTCAACAAAAAAGAAAAATCCCCCAAAAATAACAAACAACAATAAATACAGGGAAAACCAATCTCAATGTACTTTATTTACATACTAAATTCAAACAAACTGACACAAAGAGATAATTAGAGAAATGCAAACATAGATTGGATGTTTGATCATATTAAGGAGTTGTTATTCTTTTTAATTTTTTAATTTTTAGTTTTTAATTTTTAGGCATGATAAATAGTATTGTACTTTTTCTATAGAGCCTTTTATCTTTTAGAGATATATACTGTAATTTTACAAATGAAATAAATGATATGATGTCTGAGATTGGCTTCAAAATAATCCAGGATGGAGAGAGAAACAGGAGTGGGTATGGATGAATTAAGATTAGCCATATAGTGATAATTAGTGAAGCTACTTAGATGATGCATATGTGGAGTTCCTAATGCTATTCTCTCTACTTTTATATTTCCATAATTTCCAATATGAAAAGTGAAAAAGATCTTGGGTGCTTGTTAAAAATACATAGCCTGGGCCTTCAACCCCCACCTCCCCGCCAAGATTCTTATTGCAGAGTTGGGCCTAGTTATTTGGATTTTAACCATCTCACCTGATCATTTTAACATAGGTGTGTGAAAAACACCAGGCTGGAGGTCATAGACTTGAGGGCAAGCAATGCCTATACCAAAAGCACACACAGGCTCCTTAGCCCCCAGCAGCAACCAGGTTAGTCTACAACAGCCAATGCTGATCCACTCTGTCTTCTCCAGAAAAAGGACAAGGGCCAGATCTACCAACAACCCACTTAAATCAGCCTAAAAGGATTAATCCAGTTTTCTTGCACAACAAACCACCCATGTCTAATGTCTTTTAGGGGGTCTCCTATCCCTTCAAGCTGTCTCCCCATCAGACTTCAAATATAAAAAGCAACCTGAGACCCTCTCCCAGCTTTCCAACCATCTCTGAAGGCAATAGAAAATGACAAAAACTCACAACAACCCTGACAGACAGGCAAATGCCAGAAAGTGGCAGACATATTACAATAAGATAGATGGAATTAGCTGAATTGAGAAAAATTAAAATTCAGGCCTTCACTAAGAAAACTAATTTATCTCTGCATCTCCAACAGGCACTCAATAAATGCACTGGGTTAATAAAGAGAAAACAAAAATAACAAACAAAACACTGTTCCCACAGAGGGTAAGGGAGCAGCAGGATGAATACCACAGGAAAAGAAAATGTGGTCATCATCCTAAAGACTCAGAAAAACACCATCTAAAACAATCTACCACAGGAGCCAGCAGAAAGTATTAGAAAACTCTTTAATATCCTCAAGAGAATCCAGAAAGCCTTTTATGAAAAAGGTGCAAAAAGCCATAATGAAAGAAGCAGCTAAAGTAAAAAGATAATAGGATAAAATAAAAAGGTAAATGAAATAAAGACGGAAAATAAAATGGCAAGAGAATTTAAATCTCCACTGAAAGCAGTGAAGGGCCAACGGACACAATAAAGGGCAGAAAAACAATTCAAATGGCAGACAATTTGAGATGCTTTCTCAAACTGTAGAATTAAAAACAGATTATCTTCCAAGAGAGAAGACACCAAAGAAAAGACCAAAAAATAAACCTCTCAATCCCCATACAAGGCAAGAATACATTAAAAATAAAAAATCAGAAGGCAGAAGTATGTCCAAACTTATCTGTTATGACAATCCTTATAAATGAATCTAACTCTCCTCTATTAAAGTTTCTCAGATTAAGGGAAAAAAAATAAGATACCACTTCTCAAAATAATCAGATTGGGGCCAGCCCCATGGCATAGTGGTTAAGTTTGGCATGTTCTACTTCGGTGGCCCAGGTTCACGGGTTCAGATCCTAGGTGTGGACCTATACCACTCATCAGCCATGCTGTGGAGATGACCCACATACAAAGTGGAGGAAGACTGGCACAGATGTTAGCTCAGGGCTAACTTTCCTCAAGCAAAAAAAGAAGATTGGCAACAGATGTTAGCTCAGGGCTAATCTTCCTCAGCAAAAGAAGAATAAAATAAAATGAAATAAAATAACCAGATGGTATATATCAAGCAGATAAAAATAAAAGAGAGAAGGAGTGGCAATATTAATACAAGACAAAGGAGATTTTAAGGATAAATCATTAAGTGGAACAATGATTAAGACGTAACAGTCGTGAATTTCTATGTGTCAAATAACATAGCATTGAAAGAATAAAAGGAATTGAAAGAATAAGAGGAAAAGTTATTAGAAGTGCACAGAAAACTGTTCCTACAAAATCTAACTGCACTAGAAGAGCACACATCTCTCAGTCTGATGTACTCTGTAGGAAAACATTACAAAGCACAGAGGATTGGAATTATGTAATTGTAAAGTTAATGGATTTGTACCAGACTTTGTAACTCACATATAAAAAATATATCTTCCTTTTAAGTGGCAATGAAACATTCATAAAAATTGGTAATATATCAAGACACAAAGAAAACCTCAGAAAATTCCTAACAAATATAAAAGGCACATAGCTGTAGTCTCAAAATTTCCAAAGCAAAAAAAAATTGGTAAGCAATTTTAAACAATAAAAAATATTTTGTTGTTAGTGCCATCAAGTTGATTCTGACTCCTAGCACCCTATGGACAGCAGAGTGGAACCCTGCCCGGTATTTTTGCACCATTCTCTCACCTTCCAGCACTCTATCAGACAATGCTCCACTGCTATTCATAGGGTTTTCATGGACAATTTTTTCAGAAGTGGGTGGCCAGGTCCTTCTTCCTAGTCTGTCTAGACTGGTAGCTCCGCTGAAATCTGTTCACCATGGGGGATCCTGCTGGTATTTGAAAAACCTAAGGCATAGCTTTCAGCATCACAGTGACATGCAACTGACAAAGTATGACATCCGACAGACAGGTGGTGTGGTTCCCTGACCAGGAAATGAACCTGGGCCATGGCGGTGAGAGCACTGAATCTTAACCACTAGACCACCAAGGCTGGAAAAAATACTAGAAATTTAAAAATACTGTCCTAAGTAATTCATGGTACAAAAAGAAAAACAAATCTGCAATTACCGGTTATTTTAAAAATAACAAGACTACTACTTATCAACACTTAGGAAATATAATCAGATATACTCCAAAGAAAATGTATGGCCTTAAAGCCTTTCATTATTAAACAAACAAAGAAAAATCTTCCTGTCCACTTGCTAATAGTTTCTTTAAAAAAAAAAAGGGGGGGTGTGGATAAGGGTGGAAATTTTTCACTCACACTAAGAAATTAAAGGAATTAAAGCACAAGTCCATAGTTTAACATAACATACTTCAGAATGAACCAGTTTTAGGCCACCTGCACCCAGCTGATGGATTGATAAAATTAACTAATACCAGATGCTTCCATGTTTTTATAGGGCATGGAGGTAGAGAGGGCAGGAAGGCAGAGTCACAAGTTTAGAAGGGTTCAAAAAGTAGAGATTGAGGACACAGAAGATAGTTTAATATGTATCCATTTTTCTTAGTATTAGTACTTTAATTCTAACTGAGTGGGCATAAATTGAAGCTATACAGACAGGCAGTGCAAACAAGAAGTTCTATTTTACATCAGTTACGTAGGGAAAATGAATTTATCTAATTTCCTATAAAGGCTGTGGTTGCTAGTAGTTCTCATAACCAACAGTAAAGGAAAATATCCTAGGTTTTTGAACTTCTGCAGTAGCAGTTTTCATAAGGGAAATAAACCGTGTATTCTGAGATTATAAAATGAATGGTTTCCATGTCCACTGAGTATTAGACTAAGATTTCATTAGATTAGATTTAGGAACAGCTACCATTCCTCAAGCACCTGAGTGTGTCAGGAACTGAGTAACAGTGCCTCTCATCCTAAGGACCAGAATGGGTAGGCTGGCATCACCAATTTAGCTAGGAGCAAACTGAGTTGCATAATGGATCAAAGGCCATATAACTAGCAAGGGTGCAAGTTGGAATTTCAACCCCATATCTCAATACATTACAATTATTAAGTAGAACTATGTGGCTTAGTATCAGGTTATAGACAAATTGTAGGCTCCCAGCTAACACTAATTAGTCATGTAAGCTCAGACACTCTCACTCATTCAATAAATATTTATTAAGCATTCTTCTGTGTGTAAGCTTCTGTGCTTAGATACTGGAGGCTCAGAGTTCTTCAATTTCAATAAATGTGAACAAAAAAACTATCTACCTCAAAAAGCTCTGGGGATTAAACGAGTAAATGCTTGCAAATGCAATTTTTAAAAGGATAAAGTTATTTTCTTGAATCCCATTCTTCCCTACTGAGGTATCTTCAGGTCTTACATAGAAAAATTTAAAACTCCATGTCCAAACTCACCCATTTCATTTTTTTAAAACTACGCCTGCAGAGTATTTCACATTTTTCAGGATAAAGAAAATTCTTCTGTTTCAAGGGTATGACCAACATATTTTTTTATTTCTTTTTTCATCTTAAATATCATTTAGATAGTCACAGAAAAATATAATAAATGGAAGTAGAACTAAAAGCTACCTAGTTTTTAAAGGCTTGATGACATATGCAAAATACAGTTAAAGACCTGTAGCCAGAGAGGAGGGCAGGAGCTGGAGGCCAGGTCTCCAACCACTGCGGGCAACAGAACACTGCAGGCAGGCTGGCTTCCCAGTGCCTCCCGGTAAAGTAGAGAAGATTCTCTCCACTCAGCTACAGCAGACCAGAGCACCTGATTCACGACCATAGTCACCTAGGAGCTACCAACATGAAAGGCAACACAGCACAATCATTTCAAAGACCTCCCTCAGGATTCTCACAGTTGGCCAGATGTGGGAACCTAAAAAATCATCACGTTTTTGCTTCTTGAAAAAGATATTCTAGTTATTAACATCAGTCAACTTAAACAGCATTAACTCAAAAAGAAAACAGCACATCTTAAGCCGTTGAAGAATAGCAACTTTAAGGTGACTAAAACACTATTAACCTTTAAAAAGGCTCAGCAAATTTAAGCAGTTTAAGAATAACAAAAACATGGTTCCTGGGCTTGGCAGAACTAAATCAAAGTACTGTTGAACTCAAAGAGGAAATTCTTTGCCAAGGAGACATGCCACCTTGGCCTTGAGGAAGATAAGTTTCCATGTAAAGAATGTTAAGCAAAAGAGCTATCAGACCCACTACTCTGCAGACATTCCTGAGGGAATTAACGTGGATAGAAAAAAAGAGAGCAGCGTTACCACACTTCAGCTCTATGAAGAACCAGAGAAGGGCCACATCATTTCACTCAATGAATTGCCCCACTCAAACCTGACTTTCCTATCACACACACCCTGTAATTATCCAAGCCTGGAGGAACAGAGCTCCTGAGAAATGAACCTGCTTTTGTTTTAACACACAGTCAGGCACACTGCCCCTCCCAAATTGCCATAAATAAAATATCCAGTAACAGTCTCTATTAACGATAAAAGCAATCACTATTTCATACCTAACACTTATACAGCCCTTAAAACATACTCCAAGCTCTTTCTACTTAACTCACAAGTCCACATACACAAACCCTCTAACTGTTTGATAATAAGGTACTATTATCTCCATCTGATAAGGTAGTACTATTTTTCCCCCCTTTTACAGATGAGGAAACAGAGGCAGTGTTCCCACCAAGCTGCCTACATACATAACTCATACTAAAGTGCCTTGGAGCAAAGATGTTCAATTTGTCCTTAAGCAGCTGAAGGCAACAGATGTGACTCCAGGCAAAATGTAACATTAGCAACCTTTGACTCTGGTGTCACAGGCCTCCCCATCTACCACCAGGGCTGACTGGCTCTCCACATCAGCTTCCCAAGATAAAATTCTACTTCTGCCAACTAACAAATAGTACCAAAACAGAATAGACTCTGATTCACTATATTTGTTGATGATTGCATATTAGCAGTTTTCCTAAACACGTTATCCAAATTTCTTGTTTTAAAATTTTACCTCACTGTTGAAAGAATTTTAAACACTAGAATTTTAAATAAGGCAATGCAACAACGGTTAAAAACCACAGATTTTGAAGTCAGAGGTTTGGGCTTTTACTAGCTGTATGACTTCAGCTAAGTCATTTCACTTTTCTGCACTTCATCTGTGAAGTGGGTACAGGTCTTCATGAAGTAGAGCAAAAATTAAAGCATGAAGTTCCCAACACAGCGTCTCGTAAAACAACTTAGTTTAGAGGAAATCGGGGGTGGGGGTGTTTAGGGAACAGACCAGAGAGGAAGCAGGGGAATGTTCACAGAAACCATACAATGGCTTACTTTAGGGCCAGGTGTAGAGACAACCATGATCTGCCTGGTTTAGGGCGAGGAGAGGGGACACTGAAAGCACCAGTGGAAGCAGGAGAGGTGGGAGAGAACAATTCTAAGGAGAGATCCTTCTGTCATGCCCTGTCCTCAGAAACCTACCCCAGGGGTACAGTGGGAGTCGGCCCTTCCCCTGGACTGGCATCTCCTAGCACTAGGGCCACATGTAGCTCTGTGCATGGGCTACAGTGCAGGGCTCAAAAGTGAAGGATGGTCAGGTGAAAGGCCAGGCACAGAGAGGACATCCTGAACAGGCATGGCCATCAAGGCAAGGAGAGGAGTAGTAAACAACCTAAGCAGGTATGAGAGTCAAAGGAAGAGATTTTATTTTAGAAGATGGACAATCTCAGAAAGCTTGTAGGCAGGTGGAGAAAAGAACAACAGGAAAGGGTACAAAATAAATGGAGATGGACCCAGAGAGAACAGTGTTTGGTAAAAAGAACACGGCTGGAATGGCCAGCCTTGGTGAGGAAGAGGCATGTTTTCCTTTTCAGAGATCGAAGAAAAGACAGACCATCAAACCACCGTGAGATCTTAAAGAGATAAGGTATGAGTCTCCTAAGAACAGGCTTGATCTCAATAAAGGAGAAAAAAGATATTTTGCTAAAAGTGATGGGTCTGTGGTAAAACCTGAAGAGATCAAGAAAATGGAATAGGTTTGGAGCAGTGGCTATGAAGACTAAAACAAGTGGACAATGCTATGGATAAAAGTATAGGAGGCACTGTACATCAGATTTAATCAAATTTTCCTATAGTTCCCCTTTTCAAAGTCTGTACATCCATATGCCCTGACTTCTCCCATTAACAATGATGTCCTGATGCCAAAACATATCCTTGGAAAAACATTCTTTGTTAAAAGATAATCTATACCATGACTAGGTATTATCAGAACAGAAAAATTTGAAATCTCTCAACATTCTTTCATTGAATAACTACTTTGTACAAGAGACACTTTTACTCTGTATGTGGAATAACAGTGAATAAAAGTGCTACCCGCCTTGAAGAACACTACCATCTAGTCCAAAAGATAACAAATAAATGCAAACCACCCTAGAATACATAGAAAAGCATCATAAAGATGGTAAAACACAGCACAAATATTATGGAACAATTCCAACTTAAAGCCAAGATAACTCCTTTGTAGAAAGAGACAGTTGGTCATCATAACAGGAAATGTAAAAGTATCTTTATCAGGGCCGGCCCCACGGCCGAGTGGTTAAGTTCGGGCGCTCTGCTTCGGCAGCCCGGGGTTTCACCGGTTCGGATCCTGGGCACAGACATGGCACTGCTCATCAGGCTGTGCTGAGGTGGCGTCCCGCATGCCACAGCTAGAAGGACCCACAACTAAAAATACACAACTATGTACTGGAGTCTTTGGGGAGAAAAAGGAAAACTAAAATCTTTAAAAAAAAAAAAAAAAAAGTTCTTTATCACTTGATTTCAAGAAGTTGCAGTATCAAGGTCCATAGAGAATACAAAAGGGTTATGTACCAAAAAAAAAAAAAAATCATTCTAAGGTTCTCTATTTTGAAATTTTGATTAACTGCCAAAGTAAGACTTAATTAAATTCTCACTTAAAATAGAAATAAAATTTAAGATAATACGTTCATCTGATCAAACTCAAAGATGAAAAAGATACAACAATGGCACAACTTCTTGACAAGGGCCAATAATGAAGTACAAGTTAACTGCAGATGGATTAAGCAATTCTTCTCAGTCTGTGGTCCAAATGACAGCAACAGGAGCACCTCAGGACTGCTCAGAGGTGCAGGATTGAATCAATGGAAGCCAGAGAATGGGCAAAACTGGCTACCAGTGTAGGCAGAGATGCCAGAGGTTGGGCAAAGTCAAGACCCATATTTCAAAATATCAAAGGACCTCTCTCAGGGAAATAAAAGAAGAATAATGTCAGGATATCACCTTACAGAACCCAAACCAAATAAAAAACATCTGGATCTTTCTGGAGAGACTCTAATGCTGCAGATAAAGGTATACACCAGAACAAATCTGTCTTCTCAGTTGTCCTCCTGACCCAGGGGCTAGGTCCAGTATGGTAATCCCAAATTTGATTATATATCTTGATCTTTTCATCATTAGAATTTACTAAGGAAAAAAAAAGGTGTTAGCAAACACAAAAATGGTTCGGAAAATAAAGTTCAGGACCTAAAAGTTAATATGAAAGTTGAATTTTTCCCTCTTTTTCTCATTGCCTTAAGGACAACTATGTGTATTAAAGATATATGACTGCTCACAATATCCATACTTTACTATTTGAGCAACTTGTTCCTTTTGTAGAACGAGTAGAGATATAAACACATGGCCAATTAAATAAATACAGAGCAGGATGTCACTTTAGAATAAATAATAGCCAATGTGGACAGATCATCCCATTATTTCCAAAGAATTTTTCTGAGAGTTTCCAAAGTATTTGATAAACAAAAAGATGGTTTTTCGTCAATGTTTTTAAACTATGAGAAGCTGCTGGAGACTTAAAAAAAGCCTACTTCTAATTCCTCTCCAAGTCATTTGTAACAATATTACATAAGACAGACCCATGAAACTCCACTTTTTTGTTTTCTTAAGATTTTATTTTTTCCTTTTTCTCCCCAAAGCCCCCCAGTACACAGTTGTATATTCTTCATTGTGGGTCCTTCTAGTTGTGGCATGTGGGACGCTGCCTCAGCGTGGTTTAGATGAGCAGTGCCATGTCCGCGCCCAGGATTCGAACCAACGAAACACTGGGCCGCCTGCAGCGGAGCGCGCGAACTTAACCACTTGGCCACGGGGCCAGCCCCAAACTCCACTTTTAAAAGGATTCATTAAAACGGTACATAGGAACAAGGAAGATAACACTTCTCAATTCTTAATTCCCACCCACTCCTCTCTTCAAAAAGTGTCTTTCCATTCAATAAACGGCATTTCTATTGATCCAAATGGTCAAATTCCTCCCCTCCTTACAGTCTCCAAATCTAATCCATCAATAAATCCTATCAGTTCAACTTCAAAATATCATACAGATTAGTCTACTTCTCTCCATATTCCCTGTCAATATTGCTGTCCAATCCACCATCAACTCTTACCTGAACTATTATACCAGTCTCCTAATTGATACATTGTCCTCCACTCTTGACCCCTATAATCCATGTTGTAAAAGTGATCTTCTTAAACTAGGAATGAGATCACACCACATCCTTGCCAAAAATCATTCATCAATTGGCATTTAGAGTAAAACCCAGCCTTGTTATCAAGGTCAAGAAGTCCTGAGAGGATCTGGCCCTCCCCATCTCCTAACCACCTCTCTCATCACTCTCTTATTCATTATGCTCCTGGCCTCTTTCTGTTACTAGAACATACTAACTAGACCTGTTGCTGCCTTGAGGCCTTTGAACTTCTGTTTCTTCTGTCTAGAAAGATCCCCGATATCTTAAGGTTTCAACACAAATTTCATCTTCAGAGAGGCCTTCCCTGCCCTAAACTTACATCCTATCACCATCCTGTTACTGCGTAGCACAGTACTTCTCAAACTATCTGCAATGAAAGGAGCCTTTTCTAAAAAAATGTTTGGTCTGTCATGGAACTATTCTTTGGTAAAATATAGTAGAAATGATCTTCTTCAAAAAATGGAATATATAAAAAAGACACACATGGGGCTGGTCCAGTGGCATAGTGGTTAAGTTCGTGCACTCCACTTTGGCGGCCTGGGATTTACAGGTTTGGATCCCAGGTGCAGACCCACATACCGCTCATCAAGCCATGCTGTGGCAGCATCCCACACAAAATAGAGGAAGAAGGGCACGGATGTTAGCTCAGAGACAATCTTCCTCAAGCAAAAAGAGGAGGACCGGCAACAAAAGATATACAAAACATAAGCTCAAAATTTTAATTAGCATCAATGGTCAAAAATTTTCTCTATCACATTACTATGAGTCTCATTTTCTGTGCTTATCCCACTGCAAACTGGCACAACTGTCAGCTGATTAGACTTTGACACTGCTCTAGCATGCCACCACACTTTCCCTTTCACGGCATTTAGCACAGTCCAGAATAGTTATTTATGTGGGTCTATGCCAGACACCATTCTGTGCACTAGAGTTGCAATGATGAATGGAAGAGACAAGATCCCTCCTCTCACAGACCTCACATTCTATGGGGAGGCCCAGGGAGGGCGGGTTATTGGTCAAGACCACAAGGCAAAAACAGGATTTGAACTCAGGTCTGACTTCATGGCTTTTCCTGGGTTCTGAAAAATGCTGAACACTTAGCTAAGCAGTGAAGTGTGCAAGTTCATATGTATCATCATCTGTTCCTGAAAATACTGCACTCCTGTAATTGTATATTCTTCATAACATACAATGGTCAAATATTTCGATCAAAATAATTACTTCTACATATATATCCATTCAAATGTCAACTTTGAGGATCCAACAATGTGGAAGAATTAAACTATATCTTCAACCAGTGTCTGGAGCCAACAATAATGATACTCTAACAGTCATTTACTCATTTCCACAACTAACTGCCGAGATTTCTACTAAGTCTCTCTTGCTAGCATTATTCCACCCTAAATGCAAGTTCCTTCACTCACTTCCCAGATCAGTAGTAAGGACAATTAGAATTTCTCCCAAGATATAATCAATGGCTCAGCAGTAAATTCCAGCTGCCACCCTAGGGCCATTTTTAGAGAACTAGGGTCAGGATGATGTTATACCTATTAAACACAATTAAACTCAATTTCCTTATGCCTCATTGGCTTGTGATTAAAAATAAAGTCCCATTCAAAACACGTTGGCCAACTTCTATATAACGAGCAGATCTGGGACTGCAACCTGAACTGCCTAGGAGTATCTCACATATGCTTACATTCTTGCCACTCTTGTTCAACCAACTCACCACTGCCTCCCAAACTCTCCATATTGTTATTATTCCCATTTTACAGATGAGAAAACTGAGAGCTAGATTTAGTAAATACCTATCCAAAGATGAATCAATTAACACATATTTACTAAAACTTCATTCTATTAAATACAGTGTTATATCCTTACAAATGATTCTTAAACTTGGCTAGGCTTCAAATCACCAAAGCTGTCATTATTGACGCCAGGTGGTTCTAAAGCAGCCAAACCAGCACTGGGAAACAACGAAATTCACCATGTAAAAACCAAGTGTGCACATGGACAAAAAGATGAACAGAATGTAGGAAAATGAAAGCTTGCTCATTTTTAAAATTTATGGGGACCGCTGTAATGTTTCAATGTACAATGTTATTAGAATATTATTTGTGTAGCAATTCAAAAATCACTTGTTTATGTTACTGCAATGTAGGACTGGGCCTATTCCTTAAAAATAACAAAAGTGCCAATAAACGGAACCTGGCATAAGCCTACCTATTCAGTTTAGCTAATTCCAAAATAAGGCCAAGGGCACTGTCCAAAGATTTCTATTAAAGCATTTGAGCATCTGAAATAACTGGGATGGAGTAGATCTGTAACAAGCCCCTACAGTTACTTCTACAGAAACAATGTATTAGCTAGCCTTCCTGTAAGAAATTAAACATGCTAGAAAAACTTCAGCTCTATATTTGGTGTCCCCTTCAGCTGCCTTCAAGCATTTACTCTAATACACACTGACGACCATTTAGTTTTGTTTACTAATTTAAAGGGGAAAAAATCCATTCTATCAAGCAAGGACTAAAAACCACACAACCTCCTACATTGATTCACTTATGAAGATCCAACCAATCAAGGTATAGGACTAAAATTACTGAAATTACTATGTCCTAATACTCTCTAGCTGTTGGTGTTCTAAACCAAATGGGCACCTAAAAGAAGTCTTCACTTGAACATTTGCCAGATTTCACAAATAAGTATATATACGTATATATAATGTTATGCATGTGATAAATTTGATACTTTCAACTAAAAGTGAAGTCTTCTCTTAAACATTAGTGATATTCTATGTTTAAGAACAATACTTGTTTTAAAAGTTTTGCCAGATCATTAAAATACCCTAAATGATTCCTGCTAAGTAATAATACTTTATATCTTATTATATATCATGTCTGCTTTATTGATTTTGCAAAGGCATCATTTAAGACCTGAGATATTCTTCATTCACAAGTCAAATTCACAAAAGAAACGGATGAATAGTTGGTTTCAGCTGGTCCTTTCCACACTGGGGAAGGAGAGAAGGTGCCTCCATCTGGTCAGTTGGTAAAGCATTCCAGATTTAGGCCAAGGATGGACCTTTACATGTCTTCAGATTCTGCTTCAGCTCCACCCTATTGGTCTAGGACGAAGTCATAGTGACTAGCAAGACCTATAACATGCTTGAGAAACAAGCCCCATTCTTATGTTCATCACCCAACAAGCATTCATAATTCTCTGGATTTGATTTACTTGTGGCCCCATCAGTCATAGTCATAAGCTTGACTCTCATCCAGGGAGACCTAAGCTACTCCTTGGAGAGATATCAAGCTCAGAAAAAATACAAAATGGAAGAAGCACAAAAATGCCTCGCAGTGTTCCATGTAGAAAACACCTACATCGTGAGAGATACAGTGCTAAGTGTTTGCTATCCATCATTTCATTTAATCCATCCACAGCCTATGAGGGCAGTACTATCACTATTCCCATTTTCCAGAAGAGAACACTGAAGTTTAAAATACAGTTAAGAAGGCTTTGCCTAAGATGACATGTCAAGCAAGGAAAACAGTAAAGACTTAAATCCTGGGCTGTATCTTTTATCTGCCTTTCTTTCATTATAATAGATAACATAAAATGGGATCCACATTAGGAGGGAATGAGTAAGGGTTTTCAAGCTGAAACTGCTTTATTCAAAGGGATTGTTATTTAAAAATGTTTTCAATACAATTACTAAGAGCAGAAAACTACAAATTTAAACCAGCACTATCATTTCAGAACCACTGAATTCAATTCTTTCCTCTAAAACACTAGAAAACAATACTCACAAGTAATTTGCCCAGGAAACCAGAGAAGTCAAGTCTCCAGGCTCCTTGCAGAGTTTCAGTTTAGTAGCAACACAACCAGCACCCTAATCCAGGTCCATTCATGACTGACAAATTAACTACCTATATACTCGGGGGGTGGGGGGGGTCTCTCTTCAGGCTGACGGCATGCCACATTCTTAGAGGCAATACGTCATTTCCCCAGAGAAGGGAGGATTTAAAGTGAGGGAGTAATGAGGGTGCACAAGGGCTCCTGACTGCATACAAGCGGAATATGGATTTGATGATTTTACCCAAATGCCCAGAATTCTCTCCTCAGACATCAAGTCCAACTTAACTATGGTCATCAATGGTCAGAGTAATTTTAGCTTTTCCATATCTAATACTTTACTTCCAAAACCAAAGGTAATTTAAAGCTGCCTATAAAAACACTATCAAGAATCTTCTTTTAGTCTCTCCAGCTGCCCCATTGAAACATCTGTAACTACTCTATAACGGTCACATAATCAACCACCCCCTTGAGTTCCAAAAAAAAACGCTGCATTTTTTATATCAATTGGGTTCATTACTGAGGTAGGAAGAGGTTTCAATTTTTAGTTTTTGCAGCAATGGAATATTTTCCAGGTAACTTCAATTCTAAAGAATTTAACAAATAGGTATTGCCTCATCCACAATGGTTGGGGTTCTTTACTAAAGTGCTGCAGGGGAATCAAGATGAGCAAGTCTCAGTTCTCAAGGAGCTTAATGTCGAATAACAAGGACAAGTCAGTCACTAAACAGCTGTAACATGCCACATAGGATTCAGAGGGCACATCTGGTGAAGGAGGGACCAGGAAACCTTCCTCAAATAACTGACAATTGAGCTGGGTCATGAGGAACAGTGGGAGAGCAACAGGGTGAGGACCCAAGCAGGAGGATGCCATTCCCAGAAGCAACAATGTAGATACATGAGAAAGGTGTGGCAGGGTAAAAGAATAGTCAATCATCCATTGTGGCCAAACTTGCCATACACAGAAGAGACAAAACTGTGACGATACCACGGAAGAACTAAAAAGCTAGGTTAACGTGTCTAAATTAACTCACAACATCAGCACCATGTTCTAAGAAAACAGCCCTCATATTTATACGAACTGGTGGAGAAGACTGAATCCAGTAAAATCAATAAGACTGCAAAATCCCAAATGAGGGTGAATGAAAACACAGACAGGAACAATGGTGCTGAAAAGGGACACGGACAGATCAGAAAAATGAGAGAGACAGAACGTATGGTGGTAACTAGTCTGAGAGGAAAAAGGGGAGCAGAAAATTGTTCAAAGGGAACTAATGTTTTGAGCCTGGGTAACAAGGAGACAAATCAAGCTAACAGCAGAACTAGGAGTTAGGGTGAATGGGGAAGATCAAGAGTGTAGATGTTTCTTTTTAGCTGTATTGACTTCGAGATTTCGGGAGAACATCCAGGTAGAGATATCAAATGTACAACTAGAAATGCAGGCTAATCTTATCTTTGGAGGGTTAATTTTCCAATCCATAATGATGATTCCCAAATCTATATGACTGCCAGGTCAACTGGGGAATCTATTCAAAGCAAAGACCTCAGGTCCCATCCTAAGAAATCCTAACCAAGTAGATCTGGATGGGGCCTAGAAATCCATATTATTTAGAAGCCACAAATGGGAACTGCTGCTCTAGGGCACTCTGCTCACTTTGCAGTCCATAATCTACTGCCTTTATAGTTCTGAATATACTTCCAGAACATATTCACTTTGATGGCATTTGCAGAGAGTGAAAATAGTACACCTCTCTGGAGGATTGGAAACATACTTTCACATCTGAAAATAATTCTCTCTTAGTCTGTATTCCACTGGTTATGGGGAATGGCTTTGATATTCCACTACAGAACTTATGCCTTAGGTCTACAAGTACCAACCACTACAACACAAAGATCAATTCTGCTCAAACTTTCTGTGACCAAGATAACTGACGACTCCAGGACTACGAGGTTGATGATAACATATAGTAGGCAGTTCTCTTTTTAAATGGTGGAGCTCAGTGAGATTATGCGGTAACTTGCATAATTGAATGGAAACCTTTTATAGACTTCAATAACTTTAATATGTATTTCATTAGACTTCATTCTCACTCCAAATCTTCCCACTGCTCCTATCTCCTTTTCTCCTCAGGTTCAAGACAGAGGTGAGGTCATTAAGCTCAGGAAGGCAACACAGCCAACTGAAAATATTCAACCTCCAAGTTTTATTAAAAGCACAAAATGCTCTTTATGTTTTATTTCTAAAAAAAAAATAACCAGGCAAGGGAAAAAGAGCAGGTGTGGAATGAAAATCTGGTATTACAAGCATGAGAATTTTATTTTTTAAATGTTTGTAATAAAAGAGCAAACATAGTTTAGTGTTAGAGTAACCCTAACCCCATTTATTGCCTGTTCTCTCTTTTGTTAAAAAAAATAGTACAAGAATCTTTTACACACTATCTGTAAGACACTGTGCTGTCTTTATACAACATTTCTCATTTAATTCGTAGTCTTCTTACTATGTAGGTAATCTCACTATCCTCATTTAGACAGATGAGACAGCCAACGCTTGGACAATTTAAGTTTTCATTCAAGGTCTCACCTCCTGGAAGGGACAGAGCTGGAATTTCCATACAGTGCTTCCTGATGGTAGTGTCCTCTTGGCCATGATCTAAGGGCCTGTCACAGTATGAGAGAGAATGTAAACGTAGGAGGAAAACAGCTTATCTTTGAAAGGATCCATACGTGATTTTTTTCTGGATCCCACCTGTGACTAAGTTACCTCACTTTCCCTTATACAGCACACATATGTGTTTTCTCCCACACAAGATTAAGCTCTCTCAGGAAGGAAACAAGCTTCATTCATCCTCAACTCTCCAGCACCTATCACTGCCTACCACAAAGGTTCTTAACAGTGTTGTTGAATGAACATAGCCAAGTAATTTGTTAAGGCTTTGCCACTGGCTCTCATAGTCCATGTTCCTATAGCCCTAAAGGGGGTTTTGGAAATTTATGGAGGCACTCTGGTTGACACAATCATCGCGGGATGCTACTGGCACTAAGTAGGTGGAGATCAGGAATGCTAGAGGTACTGCAACACCCAGGACAGTCCGCAGAGCCAAAGACTGTCCTGCTTCCCTTACAATTTTCCGAAGTCCTGCTGGATATTCCTGTGTGTTTAGAAAAAACAAAACCAAAAAAAACAAAAAACAGTTTCTAGTTATCTGAGCATAAAACCTAACTAGGTTTATACATAGGCACAAAATATATGTCACAAAGTAGTGTTAAGGAAAACTACTATTTTATTCCCAATGTAACCAAATTGGACCATTTCAAAAAATGATGACACCAACAGCATGACCACTAGTTTGCTGAATTGCCACTGTCACTATACCATTTGCATCTGTAGTCATCATAACTGGGATTCTACATTAAGTGCATCCATCTGAGTGCTGCATCAAATGTTCTAGTGCGGCAGCGTCTACGCATTTATATATAGAAACACAAAGTCTCTATTTCTTTTTTTGGTTGCAGTAAAAACATTATATGGATTTTTTTAATAAACAATGTGTGCAGTTAAGATACATTATCCATGAATTTCATTTTAAGATTGTAAAAGCATCAAATACACATGAAACAGCCATATGGACCCCTGAAATAGTGGAAGCTTAGTGAAAGTGCTTTTTTAAAAAAGCACATAAATATTACCTGTCCTTCTCAATTCAGCATGAGGCAAGTCAAGCTAGGTAGTTCCCAAGCCTCAGGAAATCCTGACTTAACCTCAGCTTTGTCAGCAGCTTGGACTATGTGTGTATGAGGGGAGACATCCATTGATCAAGGCACTTTTGTATTCTACACTTAAGTTCTCTCCATATCAAAGTAATTTTTAAATTCATTGTAATTTCTGAAGTAACATACAAAGTAAAACTAATTAAAAAGCATTTTAAAGCAGGAGGAAATGGCATTAAAACATTTACAATGCAAAATTTTTTGAAAACCTTGTAAAGAAATATGAAAAATAAAGTTGGGGAAAATATGGTTCCTGATTCTTAAAGATCAATCCTTTATGGGATATTTTTTAAATACATACACAAATGTATATATAGTTGTTTAAATCCAATAAATGAATATTACATCTAAAAGTATTATGACACTAAACTGTAACTTTGAGCATTTTCTACCAATGTCACTTCCTTACTTTATCAACTTGTTTTACATCTCTAATTCCTTTATCCTTATGACAAAAAGGATTCCATTTTTATACCAAGCCACCAGTATAAATAAAAGATAACTAGAATTAAAAAGTGCTAAACACACACACTTTTTTTGTTGTTTTATTTTCCTAAGCACGGGGGAGAAGGAAACTTGCAGAGAGCTTCCTCTACACTATTCACACACAGGAATAGTTTTTTAAAATCACATCCATTTCCTCGACAAAAATTAATACCTTAACAAAGATCCATTGTTTAAGACTCTTGGGTACCACATGGCTAACTATGCACAGAAGGGGAAAACTAGTATAGTTAATTGAACATATATCAAGACTGTCAGACATAGTAACACTGCTTCTGTCCAAATACAATACAGCGATGTTCAATAAATGCTATTCTGTTAGTCACAATCACTCTTTAAACAGTCTTTGGAATTATCAGCCTCCACTTCACTAAAAAGGACAAGAAAACATTACATTTAATAATAACAATAAAGACTTTCTGAGGTAATTATATTTACAAGAAGTTAACAAGAGTAAATAGAATCATGGTAATTTTAAAACATGTTTTTAAAAACTTAGTTCATCTTTTCTCCAGCAAAAGTTTTAATTAGTACAAAGGCAAAAAGTCTGACGTGAATTTCACCTTCTTTTCCCTTTTTCTATTCTGTAACAGAAATGATAGTACCTACTTTGTCCAAAAATTCTGAAGCAAAAAGAAAAAGACCTAGATAACAGGAAACTAGACATTAAATTTTTGAAGAAGTGTTTTATTTTCCAATATGCCTTAAGGTTATCAGAAAAAAAATCCTAATTCCAGGAAATCTGTGATTGAAAAATAAAAAGTATACAAACCAAAATTAAGATGTTCTGTCTTGATCTGCTAAAAAAGCATGTATCGTAAGGGTTAATTTTACTTGAACTTTATTGCACATATATTCTAAAATAAAGCAAAATATTTTGGCATTTTAATCTTTTTTGTCCAATGTTAGTGGGAAGCTACACAACAACTTTCTTCTGCTGGAATAAAATAGCTTTTTAAATTCTTCTTGGAAAACAATAAGTCCACAAAAATTACGAGTTGATTTCTTAGGTGTTGTGTGTCCTTCATTTTCTAAAAACTAGAAGCATAAAATAAGACAATATAAACCAGTTTATATTTCAGTTCAAAAGTGAAATTAAGTATTAATTTTACTTGTAACTATGGAAAGTTTCTGTCAAAATAAATTACCATAATACCCTAAGATGACAATTTGGGGGCACTTACTTCAAAGAGAAATAATATTCAAGCTTTTATATAATCTAAGCAAAACACAGTGTTTGGGTCCAAAACTTGTAAATACTAGTCAATGACACAATTCAAAAAAAAAAGGCAATCTTCTGCTTTAACATTCTAAGATTGCGTGAAAAAAAATCAGTTCTCACAATGGTTTTCATTAAATGGTCTCTCTGAAGTGCAGAGCAACTGCTAAACTTAAGTATAATTATCAAGGACTAAAAAGTGCAGATGCTATATACTTGAGCCACCTGGTGGTTTATTTCCCTCACTACACTGAGAAACACCTTGTGCTATGCACACAACCTTGAATCAGATCCTAGATTATGTTTTTCTACTTTCCTGCCAAGACCAAAAAGAATTTACACTTCCCAAAACGTAGTAACAGTGTAAGTCACAAGGCACAACTCCTCTAAGAAGCACTTAAAAAAATTCACTGCTGCTAAGCATGAAACCCACTCCTGGAAATTTACCATAGCAGGTCTCTATAATTGTTTTTATGTCTTTTCAACAGTGTTCGATGCCTACACTAAGTGTTGAATCCAAAACAAATTCAAAGTAACTGTGGATCACATGGCAGGCTTGCCTGCGGTTTATTTACCTCTCATCCAGGTCTGGGCAGTTCAGAATAGAGCAAATTTAACTTGTAACAGGCACTGTCTTAACTGTCAGCAAGGTGGCAATAGGTACTCAGAGACATCAGTTAAAAAACACAGAAAAATAAACGAGGTATGCTCTGTAAACAAAAGGAAAGTTACCAAATGCCAATATTTAGGACTCACTGTTTGACATCAAATTATGTCCACCAAAAGATCTCCCAAAGAGATTCTTAAGGTGCTCAAATTTTGTAAAAGTGGAATATGTCCAAAGTATACCTTTATCTTAAAAATAATAGCCTAGCAGCTACAGTGCATTAGACAATAGCCCTGCCAATCCTGATGATGATGATGATGATGATGATGATGATGATGATGATGATGATGATGATGATGGTGGTGGTGGTGGTGGTAAGGATTATATAAAACTTGTCTCTAAATGGATACTTTCAAGCAACCAGTGACAATTTAAGCCTTTTAACTGGTAAACGGGTCAGGGAGGTGAACTTCTATGTCTAGTAGTCCCACATCCTCCTAGAAGACACAACTTCCTCACTTTAATTTTCAGTGATCTCTCCAACGAAGAATCAATAAAACTCAGCATTAAAGAAAACCTATTACCAACTCACACAGACATCATAAGCACTAGTCCCGTTGCTGATTTCTTTGGGAGGTGTACTAGGCACAGTGACAGAGGCTCTTTGCCCTCACGGCAAATGCTCAGATCTCCTGACTCGTCCCAGTGACTCAAGGCCACACAACTTGCCCAGTGGAAACACTGAATAGATAGGAAGCTCTCAAAGGATGGCTCTATCCATCTTCTAGCCCAGGTTCTTGGTGGAGGCTAGGCTGCTATTAAAAGACTAGTATCCTGAGGAAGGTAGATAGTTTTAGGAAAAGACCATTTGGCTGGAAGGCGGAGGCTCTTTTGCCAGCTGTTTCTCCAGCGGCATGTGTGGTCTTGAGTTAAGTTGCTAAACCTGACCACGTCAATGGCCAGGTCTATAAAAATGACTACATTTCCCATAAAAAGGCCTGCCTGGTTCTGCACCATTTGCCTTCACAGGGGAGTACCACAACTTGAGCAGCTCTGGCTTTGCTATGAACACATCAAAAAGTGAGACAGGGGCTCAGGACATTGTCACGGGACATTTTCCTCAGTCCAAATCAAAGGGTCCCATTTACTTGTAACACTCTAACAAGATAATATGACTTTTAATTTTTAAAGCTTCCTAGTTCTAGGCACTACCATGAAATAAACAGCACTGTGAGAGAAACAATGGCACCACTTTTATATGAGGTCTGCAGCAAAGTAGGGATGATAAAGGAAACGTACTCCTTAAAGAAGCCATCCTTCTCTGAGTCTCTTCTGTTTGCAGGGCCAAAAGGGAGATTTAAGTTTCAGTCTTTCATTCATTTCTTCAAGAAATCATTATTAAGAAACAACAAGGGTATCAGCAGAAGGATATGAGCTTTAGAGTCAGAAGGCCTGGGTTCACATCCCAGCTCTGTCATTTACCATCAGGGAGATGCTGCACAATCATGCTTGTCTCCACCATCACAAGGAAATAATGCACATCAGGCTCATCACCCCACAGCAGGTGATGAGAAGGTGTGTGGAACTTACCAAATTAAGCAGCCACTGGAAGCTGAGACCAGGACTGGCTGATGAAAGGAGGAACAAAGAATGCAGAATTTTCACCAAGAGCTAGAGGGCTAATTTTCTTGACCATGATGAGAAATCTAGATATGTATTACATATGTACATGTTTACATACACATATATACACATATATTTATAAGAGATTATACATTTCCTGAAGAAGCGGCTGTCTTGTTAACAGGTATCCATCACAGCCTGTCTCATAACAGGAAAAATTATTTGTTAGGAAATAAAATATGTCCAAAATACTAAGAGAGGCTTTGAGTGTCCTGATATAAACTAACGTACTTTGTTTCTCCTTCAATGACACAGCTTTCAATCTGTTTATTTTTCTTTTCTACAATGTGAAAGCATGCTAGGACTCTTCAATGACTAGAAGGTCCAAGGTTATATCGATTTTTAATCATGCCCCAGAGATCACCGGATTAGAAACAGAAAGAATGAGAGAACTGAGCAATAAAGAAAAGTAGAGCTGCAGACAAGGACTAAGCAAGAAAAATATTGTTTTACTGATACAGGGTATTCTACAGAATCAGAAAATTATGATCGACCATGTGAAACTAAAAAATATTAGAACTGCTATAACTTCTTTATCATATGAGACTCATCAAGTTTGAGAAAAACTAAGCATTGTGTACTTCTCAGCATCTGGAATACAAACAGCAGAGATCATGGATCCTAAACCAGTAGAATTACGCTAGTCTATAAGGTGCCTCTAACCTATCTCTAAGACCACTCAGAACAAGAAGTCACAGGAAAGAGCCATTTATGAAGTCGATACTTCAGGTGAGGCAAACATTTGCCATTGCTACCCTAGAGAGAGAACATAGTATCCTTATTCATCAAGTTGAATCTCTAATTTCTAACAATCTATTCATCCAAAATGCACTTTCAATATTTTAAATATTCAAAAATGCCAACTTGAAAATGCAATTTCCTACATCATAGAAAAGACTATAATCCAATATTGTTCAATTCCTATTGGTCATAATGGTATAAATATTTAGCCTAATTTACTTTGTGTTTTTAACTTTCATATCCACAATACATAGTATTGTTTATTTAATAATTAAGAATTTCCGAAAAGCTATTTAATGAAAAAACTCTAGTTTTATGGAAGGCAATAAAAATTAAGCATTATACTAAAATCTCTTTATTAGACCTTAACAGGAACCCAAAACAAATTAACTCCTGACACAAAAACTCACAGGCAGCCAGAGATTTTTATAAAATATAAATCAGATGTCATTCCATTGGCTTCCCATTTCAACTGGAATATAACATAAACTTGATACCAAGGCCTACAAAAGCCAGCACAATCTGTCCCCTACTTACTTTCTGCCCTCACAGGGCTCCCTTCTCTCCCTCCCCTCCCCAACACCTCCTCCGGGCTGCCGGCTCTTTGTCTCTATCTTCAGGTCCTATGATGCTTCCTCAAAAGGCCTTCTTACCAAAACTCTAATGCAGCACTCCAGCCCCAAGTCCAATTTACCCTCTATCCTAAAATTTTATTCATGGGATTTATCATTTGTTGAAATTATCTTTATTTATTTCAGTCTCCTTCATTCAAATATAAACTCCTTAACAGCAGGACTCTTATCTGCCTGTTAACCACTTTTCAGCAGTACCTAGAAATAACCAAGTACAGAGCAGATACAGGAAATATTTGCAAAAAAATAAATAAATAAAAGTCTGATAATTAAGGAATTCCAAAAGATAAAGGGTAAAAAAATCCCAAACAATATATTAAATGCTATTCCAGCCCACAGCAGATTAGAAATATTACACAATTGTCTGTTACACATATGAATGTCATCATCTGGAAACCTTACTCTAGGTACAAACAGCTCTGGAATACATTCATTCATATATTAAACAAATATTTATTGCCCACCTACTATGTGTCAGATAGTATTCTAGGCAATAGGGATTCCAGTAAGAAATATAATCAAAGTCCCTAAACTTGGAAAGTTTGCAGTCTAAACAAGAGAGATGGGCAACAGAAATACACCTCAGGTGATGAAAAGTACTACACAGAAAAATAAAATAGGGTAAGGGAGTGGGGACGGAGGGGACTGATATTTAAAACAGAATTCAGGAATGGCTTCATGAGAAGATGACATTTTAGCAGAGACATGAAGGAAGAGAGAGAGCAAACCACGTGGTTATCTGAGGTAGAATGATCCAGGCTGTGGGAACAACTGATGCAAACGCCCTGAACTGGGAGTGTACTTGATGTATTCACAGAACAGCAAGGAGGCCAGTGTGGCTAAGGCCAGCAGGAGAAAAGTGGTAGAAAACGAGGAGGGGATGACATGACCTGACTCACACTGAAAGGGTCACTGACCTCTACATACAGACAGATGATAGAGAGCTAGGACGAGAGCAGGAAGACCAGTTAGAATCACCACAGTAGAAGTGAGGGTCTTCGCTATGGACTAAGTGCTTGGGACACAGAGCATCTATTTTAGTGACTTAGAAAGCTTTGTGGGGTTTTGGGGGTTTTTGTGTGTGTGTGAGGAAGATTCGCCCTGAGCTAACATTCATTGCCAATCCTCCTCTTCTTTTGCTTGAGGAAGATTAACCCTGAGGTAACATGTGTGCCAATCTTCCTCTACCTTGTATGTGGGATGCCACCACAGCATGGCTGACGAGTGGAGTAGGTCCGTGCCTGGGATCCAACCCCACAAACACCGAGCCACCGAAATAGAACACACAGAACTTTAACTACTTGGCCACGGGGCTGGCACCAGAAAGCTTTATTTTTTCCAAAAACAAAAGCTATTTTCCACATAACTAAGATTTCCATGAGTCTAACCTCTAAATAAATAGATTAGGCTATTAGTATGCTATGAATCTCAACCCAAAACATTTTTAGATACACAATACAAACAGTAACACTAATAAGAAAACTGAGTGGCTAATTACTAGCAGACAAAGTAGACTTCAAAATGAGAAATATTACCAGAATAAAGAGGGACATTTTGAAATAATAAGCAGGTACCTTCATCAAAAAACACAGCAAGCTTTTTAAAGGGGTACACAAACCCAAAAATGACAGGGCTTCAAATACACCAAGCAAAAAAAGATGCGTGAATTCATGCAAGAGATGAGTATACCCTGGAGGGAGTGGGAACAGCCTCTCAGAGGCACTCCTGGAGTTTGTCAGTCAGTGTTGACTACATGGGGTGAGAACCTCAGATCTAGAGAAACCCAGAGCCACAGGCTACTGCTTCTAGCACTCTAAGCTGGGCAGGTACCACTTCATTACTCAAGGGTCATTGCCCTATAGGATTCCATGAGGGTCCACAGTTACATACTTCCGTGTCCTGTTTATAGCTTGTCCTCAAGTCAGTGGCAGGCCTAGCCATGGCCCACTACAGCATATTAAATGAAAGCTGGGCAAATTCTTTTTTTTTTTTTTTTTGAGGAAGATTAGCCCTGAGCTAACTACTGCCAATCCTCCTCTTTTTGCTAAGGAAGACTGGCCCTGAGCTAACATCCGTGCCCATCTTCCTCTACTCTATAGTGGGACGCCTACCACAGCATGGCTTTTGCCAAGCACTGCCATGTCCAGACCCGGGATCCGAACCGGCGAACCCCGGGCCGCTGAGAAGTGGAACGTGCGAACTTAACTGCTGCGCCACCAGGCCGGCCCCCCAAATTCTTAAATGAGTGAACATAAGACCTACCACCTAAAATCTTGAAACTCAATTTTATCTTGAGCCAGACAATGTTGTCATTTTTATGGGTCAAAATGACTGAATATTGGTAATTTCACATGGTTTAACCTACTATGTTGAAAATAACACAAATCATCTCAACTGATGGCAACTTCATTTTTATCTGTAAACAAGCACTCACAATACTCAGCCTAACTTTTGGTGTGATAATTCAGCAGTACTGATCTCAGAGAACTATCCTCAGGAGGCCCTCAGCCTCAGGCAGCCTGTGTATTAGGCCCATGCTCTTTTCACATGTTCTTTAACATTCAGCTTAACCTGCTGCAGATGTTCAGCGTGGTAACAAGAAAAATGTCAGACCGGCACAGAAAATACTTAAGTATTCTGAGTATGAAAGAAATGTAATTTTTTAAAAACTATGAAGCCTGATAGAGCAGTTTTAAGGAAAAAAACTTTTAAAAATAGTAATCTTGGTTTGCACTCAACTCATACCTATTATGGGCTACTTGCCAATGCTATTAATGTCAGCCATCATTATTGTTGTTACTTAATATAACCTTATAATAAATAATTACATTATGGCAAAACGCCAGTTGTACCTCACTGGCTCTGGGTAACTCAGATGTGGACTTCACACAGTCCTGGAAGACTACTGCCATATTTTCAGTTTATCTCTCTCTCTTTGACAAACACAATTTTCTCTGACATTGGTGGGCTGGAATGTCTGGTTTCAACTCAAATGTTTGTTTGACTGTCTTGTAATTCTCTGTGCCCTTTGACTGGGAGAAGGGGCCTAGTCATATGTATGGGAATGGAGTTAACTGATGAAAACCAGGTAAGGTGGAAACAGTCATCATAGCCCATAGGATCAGAGACTAGACCTCTGACATATATCCTGGCAAAGGAAGGGAGGGCCAGAAGAAGCTACTGAATTGAACATGGAGCCATCTGTTGTGGTTTATCTCAACAGAATATACTGCCTGACTTGACATTCCTCTTACTATAACAAAGAAGAGCCATGCCCTTGGTTCTGGACCATAGTGGACAGAGTGGTTTGGAGCGGAGGAGGAAATAAAGAAAGCCCCTCAGATCATGTGCAGCATGGTCCTGGAGAAGCAATCTCAGCCTTTTACATTTGACAGGTTCTGCAGAAAGTCAGCTTGAGTCAAGGAGCAAAGGCACCTGGATGGGGGCTGTGCACTCCCTGTTGCCAGGAGTATTCTGCTGCATTTTCATTTGAAAGTTTTCTAAGAACATTTCTTGGTGTGTCTTGAATGGTTCATACTTGTTAACTTTATAGGAATGTGTGTTCATAGGAAGCCTGTTAATCAAACTGCCAACATAAATTACTTTTCCTCATTTTTGAAGGCTTGTCCAGTTAATAAAAGGCTGATGCTTATGTACTGAAGTTATTTGAGGCCACTCAGGGGCTGGAGAGAGTTACATTTATTGATTCAACAAACTCTTTCCTGTCACTTTGAGGACATTTATTCAACTTCAAAATGAAAAATGATGGTAAAATTGGAAAAGAATATGTAAGAAAAGAAATTTATGAAAAACAATTCTCCAATTTAAAAATAATACCACCTTCCCTGTCAGGCTTTGCTGCCAGCTGTTATTTAAACTTGTGTGCTCCTGCCCAATGCAAGTCAGCAGTGGAGAGCCCTGTATTAGCAGGAAACCAGGGCATTTATGATTGAGTTCCTGTTACTGACTTATTCTTAGACAAATGCCAACTTTCTTTAGACACAGTACAGTAGGCCCACTGTGCAAGCCCTGTGTAAATACCACTGTGACATTTAGGCTGCAATTTTTGTTTTACATATCAAGATTTTTTTAAATGACTTTTAAAACATCCCTACAATGTTTTCTGTAATGATTTGGAGAAAGTGGTTGACTCTAAAAAGAATTTTTATCTGTTTTTAAAATAGTGTCTAACTGGTATACCAAAGAAACATAAGTAGTTTAGGTTGATCTCAATGATTCTGCCATGTTTTCTTCCTAGATGGCACATTTGATAGAAAACCTTGCAGTGGCACTTTTAGGTAGAGGATAGGAAGGTAGAAGGCCGGAAGGACAGTGGAGGAAACACTCTCAATAGTACAAGAAATGAAAAACTTTAAATGGTCACTTAATTTCTTAGGAAAACAAATGCATTTTGTAAGACTAAAAATTATCAGTAAGATAAAATTAGAGTGAACCAATATATATCATCATTTAATATTTTTCTTAAAGTGGGTGAGGGGCTGTGGGGTGAGGGTGTCATTTCTCTTGAGAAGTCAAGGTATCTCTGAACAACTTGACTTTCAAACTTCCTTAATTTGAGTGGCATGCATTCTTAAAGAAAACTGTTTTGGGCACTGCCAAAACAATTAGTACCTTAGGTTGTCTTTGTTTTGATAGGCTTACCCTTCATAGCATTTTCTCTACGTGCCAAGGCATGCATCATGTATTACATTCCCCATCACCAGAGCTGTGGACTGGTCCATAATGCAGGTCATTTTCCTATCTTTATGATAGATAAGAAATCATCTTTATGATTTATATTGGCCTTTCTGCAAGCGGAGGTAATTTCTGTACTGATGGCTTGGGATCAGGTTAGAAAACCAGGGATCATCATATATCTGTCTCATCACTCTACTGCCAAAATGTGGCAAACTACTTAGCTCTACAACTTGACTGTGGCACTTTTCCTTAGCCCACGGTTGTGTCAGGGCCATGCATCTGTTATCTCCTCCATACTTACTATAAGGCCTAAAGCTATGATGACCATTTGTTTCCATAACAAAAGTCAAACTACAGCATGTGTGTTTCGACAAAGAGCTTTTTCTAATATTGACATTTTTTATGTGTAACGTTTTACAAAGGAAGATGGTAACGACTAATATGTATTGACCATTTACTATCTTGACAGGTATTGTTCTAAACACTTTCACATACTTTTTCTCATTTAATTCTCCCAGCAATCTCCAAAGTAGATGGATCTCCACTTTGCAAATGAGGAAGTTGAAGATACAGCATAAGCTGGCCAAAGACAAATGAATCTAAGTGACAAAGGTAAAACAACCAACTCCGAGTTGTATGGTCTGTGGTCTGAAAAGCTATTATTATTTATCCTCTGCTTAAGGCACCACTAGCTTCACAAAAAACCCCCTCGTTGAAAAGTTCATCTCTTCAAGTCCAATCCTGTGGCAAATCCCACAGATTCCGCTTCCAAAATGAGTTCCAAATCTGACCTCTTCTTATCATACCCTCTGGTCCAAGTCACAATGTTCTTGGGTCAACACTATTCTAATAGCATGCTAAGTGGTCTCTCTTCTTCCACTGTTGCCCTCTACAGTCTATCTTCCATGCAGCAGCCAGAACAGGCTTGTCAAATCTCAAATTAGATCATAATACTCTTGTAGTTAATACCTTCCCTTTGTTTCTGGTTTCGAATAGAATAAAACCCAAACATTCTGCCAAGTTCTTAAAGGTCCCGAATGATGTGGCCCTGGTACACATCAGAGATCTCACCAAGGAGGTTCTTACATTGCTGCCTTAGCACTTGCTGTTCTTTCCTCCTGCTTACTTGCCCCAGATCATTCCACAGCTGACTCCTTTTCATTGTTTAGTCTAAGCCTTCAGGGTTTTTGTTTGTTTGGGGGGGTTTGCATGTGTGTGTGAGAGAGAAGGTTTTTGATAACAAGATCAATTTCCTTAATAGATATACTACCATGCATGTGCTCTGTTTCACCATGTGTCAGTTTTGGTAGACTGTCTTCTTCAGCAATTTGTCCATTTTTCACTGAAATAGTTTGATGGTGGAACAGAGAACATAAAAAGCAGAGAACCAAATCTGAAATCAGATTTCCCATTCAAACAAAGTGCTGTTTCCTTTACCATTGGATGGCTCTGGCTTCTTACCTCAAGTGGACTGCACTGACTGGCAATCTCCAAGGGTGCCTCTAGGAAGCACTAGAAGGCACTAGAAGCTGTGCCTGCTCCCTCAAGGGGTATACTTGCATGAATTCATGCATCTTAAGCACTCATTTGTCAGTCCCATAGTAAATAAAGGAAAACATCTTGAGCAGAGTCCAAATGGTCATTTCTGTCAACTCCAAACCCAACCAATCCACTGTTGCCTGGCCAACTTCATACACATATGCCACTCTGTTTGAGTGACAAGATGCTAAGATCCTAAAGCAGTGGTTCTCAAACTTTAGCCCGCACTGAGGCATTCATTAAAACACAGATTGTTGGGCTCCATTCTCCAGAGTCCTACTCAGAAGGTCTAGGGTGTAGGCCCGAGATTGCAAACAAATTCCCAGGTTGATGCCAGAGCTGCTGATCTGGAGAGCATACTTTGAGAACCTCTCTTTAAAGTTTTTCCAGACATATTTGTTCAGGGACAGTACAGCTGATATTCCTTAATCTGAGAATTTTCTTACCTGCAATCTGGAATAACTGTTGCCAGGGGCCACAGTCACAGGGAGTCACAGGGAGTTGATAAGCACATTGGCGAACCCCCAGTAGTCTGTTCAGTGATGGCATTCACAATCATGCTGCTAAAGTTGGAGATGACCAGGAAAACATGAGTTACTCAGTTAGGATGAGGTATAGCTGCATATAAGTTAAAACCTAACACACGTCACATAAAAGAAGTCTGCTGGTAGTCAGTCCAGGGCTGGTGTGCCTGTTGATTACTGGTCAGCAATAATCAGGGACCTAGGTTCCTTCTATCTTTCTGGCTTCTACCAAATTCCTCAAGTTTATCTCATCATCCAAAATTGCTGTTGGAGCTCCAGACATCACATCCACATACCAGAGAACAGGAAAGAGGAAGGTAAAGACTAAGGGGTCATTTCTCCCAACTCCCTTTATGCAGCCTTTCCAGAAGTTCCACAAAGCACTTACACTTATATTCATCGGCCAGAATTCAGTTATAGGGTGAGAGTGAATGGTAAGGAAACTGGAAAAGGCCATGCTTTAACTAGGCACAGAGTTAACTCCAAATAACACAGAGATTGTGTTTAAAATGAAGTAGAAAAGAATAGTAAACAACTAACTGGTTGTCTATGCCACAATGAGAACAAAATATTGAGCTTATAATAAAAGAGTTTAGAATTGTAATCAAACTTACAAAATTTGTATCTGATTCAAACTGTCCATTAGCTTATCTACATTATTCCTAGAACTATTTCATTCCTAGTAGATGCTCAACAAATATTTGTCAAAGGAATGAACGCTATCCATGAGAGCAATTTACATACAACATTAAATAAAAATAAAACTGACTCTCATATTAGATCCCTCTTTCTCTTCTATGATGGAAGGCCTTCCCATCTGAAGGTTCTCCTGGGAAGACTGCAGTATTAACACTGCCAGAAGCAATTCTCTTAATGACTAAGGGGACTTGCAAAAGTAAATTCCTCTGGGTAGGAAAAAGTGGAGAACATTTCTCTGAAATAGGACCTTGGGAACCAAGAAGTTAAGGATATATGTACATGTTTGCCAATTTAGTAGCTCTTGTCCAGGCATGTGAAAGACCTGGGCAGGGGGAAGTGAGGTGGTAAAGGTGGGCAAGTATTCCCTTTCCAAAACTACAAAGAATCTATCCATCATTTTAAAAATGTGGCCTGTTCTGTCTCCAGCTGTTTCACAGCTGAACAGTGTGCCTAGCTTATCAGCATTCACCATTCCCAGTTTTATGGATAACAAAATTGTCACAAAGAAAGGCTGAGCAACTCACCTAAGGATAAATATTAAATCTACAGCAAAGCCAAAAAGGGAAGCTCCTACTGCTGAGCCCTAGTCTATACACACCTTGCCGTCACCAGAGTGTTGTACAGAGGCTGCACACGTCATCTCCCCACTGCTTTACAGGGCCACAGAGAGGTGGTACTGATCGCAGTGCACACACCTCAGGTGCTTATAGGGAACTGTCTACATGATTATTCGAAACATTTTCCCATAGACTGATGGCAGTCCAGACTGTGGAAGAACTCAGGGCAGCTGAAATACCCAAAGGGACGTAAGAGTACTTCAGAAAACAGCATGCCCGAGACGTGGTAACTAGAGAACCCACAATTTTAGATAGACCACTTTTTCTTCAAGTAAAACCTGCACATATTTGTTAAATAAGTATCACTAATTGACTTCTAAGGAATGCAGAATGGACTACATTAAGAAAGATATGAAACCAAATGAACACTCACTAACACCATCCTTATTTAAGGAAAAATAAGAGTGTCTTGGGCGCAGGTGATCTAACTTTCTCAATAGCACAGGTAATAACTATGTGGCGGCGGCTGGCACAGACACTGACCTGACCCTGCAGTCCTGTCCCAAGGATCACAGCAGGAATCTTACTGAAACCTCAAGATCAGTTTTAAGAACCCCTCCCATCACTTCAAGATCACCGGCATTTTTGGATCTTCTTCCCTTAAACTGTTCACCACGGACCTGCTCCTTAACAGCGCAGCTCCCTGACTGAGTGTTCATCAGGCCATTACAAAGCAGAAAATTAAGACAATGGCAGATAAGCCTATGGCTTATAAAATCTTCTACTTTTGAGATTACTTCCTAACTATTCTGGTGTTAAAATATCTTTTATATTAAATGATGGCAATATTTATTAGTAGTATATGGCCGAGTTTTTGTTTGGTTGGTTTTGGTTTTATTTTAAATATCCCAAGCTGACAAAATAAGAGCACTGGTAGCCCCGTATTGAACCCAGAATTAACATATAGGGGGGAGTAGGTGTGGCTAAACATTCTCTACCACATGTGATGTGTCACGTATCCTCAGCTCTATGACTAATTATAGAATTTCTTCCCCCTGTAGGGGGAGGGCAGCCCCTGCACAACAAGCCAGTGTCCTTAGCCAAGACCTCCTCAGTAACAGGCAGGCATCAATACACCCGTAGTCTGAGATTTTACAACTGCTAAGTAAACACATAAAAGCCATGTTCAAAACCTAAAGTACAATGTATCTTTAAGACACACAATAAAAAAACTGAACCTAAGAAAAACTTCTACTGCTTATATTACTTATATTTAGCATTAGCAAACATGTGTTTATCAAAACCTCTATAAATCAGATAAGCGGTCCTAAAAAAGGACAAGGCAAGATAAACTAATTCTAAAATTAAGGGAGAAATCTATCTTGGGGGTTTCAACACATGATTTATCACAATGTTTAATACAACGCTTAAGATTCTTAAGCTGTTTTGATAAAACAAGGGCCACAAGCCACGTAAAGACAGACAGAACATATGCTCCTTACCCATCAGGACCCAAAAATCTAGTGGATATACAGGAGAGGATTCCTAAACAAGACAGCCTGAACTCATATATAAAAGTGACATATTCTGATTTATATGTAATTAGTGAAAAAAACAATAATTGTTCCACACTGTAGAGAAACAAGAAGCTTCATATAAACGAGTTTTCTAGCTACTGAAGGTGGAGCAATTTAGATCCTCAATTCCTTTTTTATTATAATTAACAAATGTGTATAGAATACTTCAAAAATACATTTCCTATTTTCCAGAGATGTTATTTTGATAATGCAAAGTCTGGGATCAGAGTACTAGGTTAGTATCCCAGGTCCGCGGTGCAAGGGTGCCTAAATTTACCTCTACTACAGCTCAGTTTCTGCACCTACCTTAGCACACTGATAAAAGGATTAAATGAAATGATGCACATGAAGTACTGAGAACACTTAGCCCAGCACACAGTAATTGCTCAATACATTTTAGTTATTATTAAACAAAATTGTAGTGGTCCGTGTTTGTTAACTACAAAGTTTTCTAAGGAAACCCCAGATATGTTTGTCCATCCCTTCCCAGTGCAACTCAGCCCCAAGAGTGAGCCGATGGAGGGGTTGGGAGTACACACATGGTCCAGTACAGACCAATGAGATGAGAAATGAAGTCAGCTGGGGACTTCCAGGAAACATTTTCTTACTCCTAAGAAAGAGACAGAAAGTGGCAGGGACAGAGAGTCTCTTTCTCCTAAACCTTCATCTCTGGACACAGCACCTGGAAATGCTTTAACCACCATGAACCCTTCGCATATCACATGTGGTTCATCTCTTTCAAAGTGCTTGATGACTATCTAAAATAGCTTTGTTTATTTACTGGTTTATTATATGTTTGCCCTCTTCTATACCATTCCAGAAGTGAGAAGAAAGTTGTCTTTTGGGATATACATGTAATGTCCCTTGCATGAGTACTTAATTACTGAGGCCAGTCTCTCTGACTGGCTCCTGCTGGCTCCTACATCCAGTCCTTAGCAGTGGGCCTGAACATGGTGGATGCTCAACAAGTATGTGTTGAGGAAGTAATTAAAATAATCCTATTCCATGTAAGAATATTTGACAAACTATCATTTTTCAAATAACATCTGATTATTTTCAGTGTGTTCTGATAGCACTTTCAATTACTTTCACCTACAATTCTCTAATTTGCATTTCAAACTTCAGACAAGACCAATTCAATAGTGATATCTGCCCTACATGTATTTTTTTTTAAAGATTGGCACCTGGGCTAACATCTGTTGCCAATCTTCTTTTTTTTTCCTATTTCTTCTCCCCAAAACCCCCCGTACATAGTTGTATATTCTAGTTGTGAACGCCTCTGGTTGCGCTATGTGGGACACCGCCTCAGCATGGCTTGATGAGCAGTGCCATGTCCACACCCAGGATCCGAACCAGCAAAACCCTGGGCCGCAGAAGTGGAGCACGTGAACTTAACCACTCCGCCACGAGGCCAGTTCCTGCCCTACATGTATTTTAAATGAGGCTTATGTCCAAAGATGCTCCTTGTCAGTGAAACCTCTCCCCCTCAAGAAAGCAGTAGGCGATTTTTCTTAATCTCCCAAAGGATATGTAAGGCAAAAGAAAAAAAAAAGCCAATATTTTTCATGTTAGTATTCTTAAAATCATCTGTTAGCTATAGGATCAGAAAACAGGCATTAGTGGAAACGAGTACAGAAAATTACTACAGAATTCTAAATTCCCATAAGTTATTCCATATGAAAACAAGACTACTAAGTTAAGGACTTCTAATCTTTTAGGTAAGAAAAGTAGGAATTAAGTACTCTTGTAAGACATAATACATAAGCATTCCAAAAATATAACTTTCCTACCATTTTTCCCAGTTTAATCACCTAAAATTTAAACTTTCAACAATTGACAATTTAACCCATCCCTTTTGAATTATAGTTCATGCAATTAAATATAGCAGAATTGTGTGGGGAATTTTAATATTATAGTACCAACATATTTTTCATTTAAAACCTGTGTTACACTTCTCTGTAATTCAACTGATTAAACAGCCAACTAGATGTGATATTTTGTGATGTGATAAAGAAAAGTTATATTACCTCTGACACGAACTTTTTTAAAATCTGGATTCAATTATAAAATAGCAATACCTCAACTAACTCACTCCTTAAGGGGCTCAAATGTTATTTTCTCCTTGGGAGAGCTGGAGTTCAGGAAGGTCTTCGTCAATGACTTAAGTAGGCAAGCATATAAACATGTTAACGATTTAGAATTTTCCCAAATTTACACAAAACATTGCTCTGGCCTCCAGCATTTGCAGGGCTACTATTTCAAAGAATTTTTGCCTGACAGAAAAAGAAATGAAAATCAAAGGGACAAAATTCCAAGAACACTACAACAATTTTTAGATAATAATACAAGTTATAGGACACTCCTAAAACACACAGAGTTTACACTTAAACATGCATATTCTCTGAAAATTGCTCAGCCCCAAACTCACGTTTGGCAAGGGAATAAAAACAATACAATTCTAAAAAGACTGTAATTGCTGGAGAAAACATCCTTGCTAGCATTTACATTAGAAAGGGCCTGCTTATTCTTTTCCTTGTAGTTATCACCTTTTTCAGTATACCAAAGTTATATTAACTTTTCAAAAAACTTAATTAGAAACTGAATTTACTACTTGAGAATAATCTTGAAATAATCTTGTACTCGTGCAGCCCAACATGGACTCTGACCTCAGTCTGTAAGAGCACACTGTCATCTTCTTGAAAAGTAAAAAGAGCAGTTATTTTCTGAATAGTTAGTTCTGTTAAAAAATAAAATAAAATCACTGTTTAAAATTTTTTAAAGAAAAATATCACCTTTTCTTATAATTTCTCCTGTATTTCCATGTCATTTTTTACTTAACTTCTAAAGTTACTCCCTCTCAGGTGACTTCAGAACCTCAGGGACAGTGATGTCAAAGAGTCCCTACTGTACACTATTTCCCAATATTTTTGAACTCAGTAAAGGGAGCATGGGCTTTCACTGCAAATGTCTGTCCACAGTATCAGAAATAATAAAACAGGGGGCCGGCCCATGGCCGAGTGGTTAAGTTCACGCAGACTGCTTTGGCAGCCCAGGGTTTTGCCGGTTCGGATCCTGGGCACGGACATGGCACCACTCGTCAGGCCACGCTGAGGCAGCGTCCCGCATAGCACAACCAGAGGGACTCATAACTAGAATATACAACCATGTACTGGGGGGCTTTGGGGAGAAGAAGGAGAAAAAGAAAAAGAAGATTGGCAACAAATGTTAGCCCAGGTGCCAATCTTTAAGGAAAAAGATAAATAAATCATAAAACCATAACACAAAGCAAAAACTCATCACAAGGGGGCAAATATAACTCAGGATAGCGCTGTAGACCGTCTTGACCCAAGAACGCCTCAAAATATTTGCAAGGAGGAGTCCCTTGATTCACTGTAGTCAGTGAAGCACAGCAAAAAACCTCTGCAGTTCTAAATTCTACTTCCAGCAGATGATTAACTTGTCATTTACTAATGCTGGGACCCTGGGCCAATTAAGCTTTCTGGGCTTCCATTTTCTTCAACCACAAAATGAACCATAACACTACAGACTCACCAATGGTCTTGACAGAGCAGTTGTAGGAATTAAATGAAGTATCTGATGTGAACTCACTTTGAAAAAAGAGAGTAAGAAAAATACAAATTAATTTTGTCATAGAGGTATACAAAGTAGTTCTATGGGGCGGGGTGGGGGAAGCACATGTAGAGAAAAAGACAAAACAAAACAGCAGGCCTAGAAGATTGCCAGGCCATACCCCAGCACCCCAGTGCAGTCACAGCGCCGGAAGAAGCAACATTCAACAAGCAACCCCAGGAGGCAGCACCTCAGGAGACTATTGGTCAGAGTGTGCTAGGATGAGGAAAGAGGGCACAGGAGGGCCAAATGCAAGGGAGCCGTCTCTTATACTGTTTTCATACACATGTCAGCAATCTCATTATGTCTGAACCTGGGATGACAATCACCGAGAGACTGTGGAGGTGACCCTCCCGTGCAGACAGGGAATAAGGAGTGATGGGCTAAGAATAATTTTAAAGGCTGTACAAAATAGAGATACAAAAGCATTTTGTGATGACGGAGAATCACTAGATGTGAGAGACCTGCCAGGCTCAGCCCTCTCAGATAAGGCATGGGGGTCATCACCGAGAATAACGATGAGAGAGGCTAGAACTCAAGCTTAAAGAGGGAAAAGGACTGAACTACCACTGTTCACCGAGTTTTCAGTCAAATAAAACATCTGGCAAATATTTATCTGCCAAATATTTGGCAATATTTATTAAGCTCCTGTCATGCACAAAACACTGCACTAAAGGCCTCGACAAAGAGGTGAACAGACAATACTCCCTACACTGCGAAGCTTCAACCAAAATGAGTGCTTTAGCAACAGTAGCATGATAAACTACAAGCTGTTAATTTTTTACTTAAAGACTTTTAAAATTAAAATAAACTTGCCCTCAAGCTGCTTGGAAAAATAACTGATTGCAGATTGAAGCAGGAAAAATACACGAATTGTCTTGTCATACCAGAATGCAAGGACGCAAAGACTACCGAGGCTGCATCAAAAGGATGCAGAGGCCAAATTAAAAGGTGGCCCTGGCCAAAGATTAGGCAATTTGAGCATCAACAAGATACAATGGACTGAAACACATCAAAAATACTTAATTCCGTGAGTTCATATGACACTAAAAAAAAAGTGGTCACCATTGGAGGATGGTATGGACCAACTCATTAAATACCGGTAAAGGGGCTGGCCCCATGGTCGAGTGGTTAAGCTCACACGCTCTGCTTCAGCGGCCCAGGGTTTTGCCAGTTCAGATCCTGGGCATGGACATGGCACCACTCATCAGGCCATACTGAGGTGGTGTCCCACACAGCACAACCAGAAGGACCTACAACTAGAATACACAACTATGTACACCTGGGGGCTTTGGGGAGAAGAAGAAAAAAGAAAAACAAAAAGAGTGGCAACAGGTTAGCTCAGGTGCCAATCTATAAAAAAAGTGGTAAAGAAAAGAATTGCTAATTTATTTTTCCTTTCCTATACCCCACGGTAACCAAATATTTACAAACTTCTCCTTTTAGAAGTATTTCAGCTAATCAGTGAAGAAGGAATTACAGAATTCAATTATCATCACTTGGCAACCTCTAATGAAATAATGGATCCTGACAATCATCTTCAATGGCTGCTATTACAAGAAGAAAAACAAAACATTGTATACCCCTTAATGGAAGCACACAATGAAGTACTGTCCCCCTCACCACGCCCCAAAAATCACAAGACTGAACTTAATCAACCCTTTAAACCTAATTACCAATTTATAGGAAATACAAGGGATCAAAGAACACTGCAGGAATGAAATTAGCCAAAGTCAAACTATGGAAACAAGACACAACAAATGACCCAGTGTCTTCAACAAATAGATTATGACCCAGAGACGGAGGGGGGAGGGGATGAAGGAGTGAAAAAAAGAAAGAGGGAGGAAGGAAGAGGAGGGAGGGAAAGAAATTGGGGGAAAGACTTAAGAGATATCAACCAATTGTAATATATGGACCTTATTTGGACTCTGATTCAAACAAATTATTAAAAACAATTATAAGACAATTGGGGAAATTTGAACACTGATAGATATCTGATTACATTAATTATTATTAAATATGATAATGGCATTGTAGTTATTTTTTAAGAGAATCTTTTAGAGATATATACTATAATAAATATACCTGTCATAATATGATACCCAGAATTTACTGTAAAAAAAACTTAGGGGAGGGGGTCATGGAAAAATAGAGCTACACATCAAATAAATTTTGCTATAAGTTAATAATTGTAGCATCTAAGAGACAGGTATGTAGAGGCTCATTATACTATGATTTGTACTTTAGTATATACTTGAAAATTTCCTTAATGAAAAGTTTAACAAATAAAAGTGCCTTGAGTGATTTTCGGGATAAGGCAGAAGATAAATAAAAATTTAAAAGATTTGAGATTATTAAAATGCTTTTCCAAAGAGGACAATATATACTGCCTAAAAGGACTCATATCACGAAATAATTTTAATTTCTAATTTTATAATATATCAGGTTCAGAAATATGTGGATAATGTTCTTAAATTCTGTAAAGAGAACAATAGCCAATTTCATTTCATAATTACTAGATTTAAGTAAGATAAATTATTTTGAACATTTAAGACAAACATGATCTCTATTGGCTTAAGTTAGTATGAAACAGATCCTAACTTAATCAGACAAAGATGCATATGCTTCAGTAGACCTGTGAACCTCTAGGATTCTATGGAGGGTATGTGAGTGTGTGTGCCTGTGTGTGTAAGTATGCACATGCATACACTTATTGCACTGTTTTTCTGTGGGGAAAAATCTAGGTTTTAGTCAAAAGGGTAACTAAGAAGAGTTTAAAAAACAATTGGCTCACTTAGAACTGCTTACTTTCAATTCTCATACACAAAAATTTTATTTCTAAGGATAAAAGAGAATCACTAAAATCACGCATATTCCTCTACAAGAGGCTCTTCCACACTACACTTAACACACGCTCCAAAAACACTGAACTGCTTTAAGTTGGTTGAAGGAACCATGGCTGTTTCTCACCCCGCCTTTCCTTTCCTTTGTGCAGTTGCCTCTGCCTGGCATGACCTCTAGCCACTTCCTCCTCTTTGCCAGCTAATTCCTACTCCTCTTTAAGGAAACTGGACTCAGCTATCACCTACTGCAAGATGCCCCCACCACCACCAACCTGCCCCTAGGGCCCAAGTTCAGTATTTACCACCACTCTTATTGTGCACAGGGACTTACACAGTGTCTGTCTTCTTCATGAGCCTGGGAACCCCTAAGGACACACTTGTCATTAGTTGTGCAGTGGGTCCTAAGGGCCAGGCAGTGCCTAAGGCCCACCCACTGCAGGGGGATGTGGATTACACCTGCCACTCCTGTCCCACTAGAAGAGCACCTCTGAGCTGCAAGCAGTAAGTAGGTAAGCGGCTCAACAGTAGAGGGATAGCCAACATTACAAGCCAGTGTCTCTGAAGCCCAAGCTATGACACCTTGTAATCTGTTTTAAAGCCCTCTAAATCTCTCTGTCTCAGCTGCCTCCCACCTGACTCAACCCTTTGCTTCCATCCTACTTCTCTTCCCTTCTCAGCAACCACCCCAATCCCATCACTAGGAAAAATGCCCTTCTCTTCTCTCTGGATTTTTTATTTCCCCTCACGTTAATCTCCACTACACCAAGAGCTGGAGAGCATTGTTACATGTGTTATCCCATAATAGAGGCCTGCACTATATTTTTAATACACTGTAATGTTTTTATAATACAACATAATATTTACATAATAAAACATAACAGCATATTGTATATAATATAATGTTTTAACATTGGGTGAAGGTTTACATTTGTGGTTTGTTTAATTTTAAAGGGGATATATATAAGTTCACCAACTTGCTTTTGAACTAAGCCTTTACTGGAGTAAGGTAGGAGAAAGGTCTCCAACCCTGTCTTAAACAGTAAACATCAAACTATGTTTATAATAATCTTGTAAATGGTTTATAAAGTGAAGGTACCCTTGTGAGGATTAAACATGCAAAGATCTTATTAGCACATACAGGGCTTGGCACATTAAGTATTCAATGTTGTAGCTATTGTTATTAATCCTAGTAGTAGCCAGATTATAAGTAAAATGGCTTGGATGCTAATTAACTGAAATTTCAGGGTATTTTAATACAAAGAAGTGAGCTTGCTGAGCAAGGTAGCTCTTACTCTTCTCTGAACTCACCAGCCCACCAGGGCTCTGCTGAATGAATGGAGTTAACTGGAGCCTAGGCCTACCAAAAAACAAGAGACCTGCACCTCCTTTTTTGAAAGAAGGAAAGACAAAATTAGCTTTACTCCGGGTAATAAAAAGCCAAGCAATATTTTAATCAAGTTCATTTAGACTCTGGAATTATTCTAGTGTGCCTGAAAGATAAACTGACTGAAAACAAATGCTCTCAGGTTCCAAAGGAACTGAGAAACGGTTTGTAAAACTCCCTACTTATACGTGGCCTGTGGGCATGCCCTAAGTCTCTTCAGCACCTTTTCCTGGAGCACCTTCTCACTGGCAACACAATAACCCCATCCCAAGCCTGATATTTTCTCATTTACCCCTTTCTTAAAAAACATCTGCAGGGGCCAGCCCAGTGTCACAGTGGTTAAGTGTGCACGTTCCACTTCGGCAGCCCAGGGTTCACCGGTTCAGATCCCGGGTGTGGACATGGCACCACTGGGCAAGCCATGCTGTAGCAGACGTCCCATATATAAAGTAGAGGAAGAAGGGCACGGATGTTAGCTCAGGGCCAGGCTTCCTCAGCAAAAAGAGGAGGATTGGCAGCAGATGTTAGCTCAGGACTAATCTTCCTCAAAAAAAAAAAAAAATCTGCAGAGTGGGAATGAAAATCTTAGGGAAAAAGAGGAAAAGAAAGTTAAAGTGCTATAACAAATCCATCTGAATACCAAGATATCCAGAACCCATCCTCTGGAAATTCGGAGGTTAAAGGAAAGTTAACATGATAAGCAACAAAAACGAATCCCATCTTTCTGTGCCGCCAGTCAACGTAAGTTCCCTCTCCTCTTAGTTATAACAAGGGTTTTCAACAGGAGATGGAAACACCTTCGCCCATAGGAAATGCAAGAGGAGGGCAAATCAGTTAAATCAGATCATTCAGGAACTGCAAGATATTTGAATTTATACACTGTTTCTTGGATTAACAGCCTGTTTTTGCCAGAAATTAATGATTCACTTTTGCAACACACTTTCACATCCTGGAATGGAAAGCAGGTGCTTTTTTAATCTACTTCAGAGAGTACAGGACATTAATATTACCTTAATTTTTATCCTTCCCATGTGACAATTCTTCAATATATTTAAATATGTAAATTTGTAATTCTGAATCTTTTACATATTTTAATGTGTGTATATTTTAAAGAGTTTCAAATTACAAATACCATACCATTTACTGTAAACTATGATATGTGCCAACAATCCTACAATGAAGTGTTAATTATCCTCATTCGATAGACTGAGAAACTGAGGTTCAGAGGGTAAAGTTTATTCAAGGTCGCAAGGTCCTAAAATCAGACCTAAAGCCTTCGCTCTTGATGGGACACCATGCTGCTTTCCATTCCACTTTCTACCTTCTGTACATTCTTCATTAGCATACATTTCCTGTTAATCTATCCTCATAGTTGTTAGATTAACTACCTTGTTAAAAAGAATAGTTAACTCCCCAATATAACAAGTCCATGCCTTTGGGTACTCAGGCTACATTTTTGGACACATCTTAGAAGATGAACAAGAATTTTAAATTGCTCAGAATTAAATGTTCTATAGGTGTTTGCTGAGATTATCTCATAGCCAACATTATGTAATATCCACTTTAAAAATCTTCTAGACTAAAATTACTACAGCTATATTTTATGAGGCAAAACTTAGGGCCCCTTAAGATCAATTTTTCTACTTGCCATGTTGGACACTCCTTGAGAACCTGAGACTGCCCTTGAGCCCAACTCCCCGCAAAGGGGAGGTGCCCTTCTATTCTGTGACTGCCCCCGTCGCCTGTCAGTTTCCAGAGTCTACCACTCCCACCCCAACAGTAAATCAGGAAACATAAAAGACAGTACCTCTTTCTTCTCATCATTTACTTGAAAGACAACTGTTTGTTTGAAGCAAAAGAAAATCCTCTGCACCTAATAGGCAATACAGAAAAGCTGACTCTGGGTCTACACTGCTGCCCCATATTCATTCAAAACTCAAAAAGTTCTCACAGAGGATTATCTGAAGGACATCCACTCTGACACTGACATACAGATAACACAAGACACAGGCTACAGAGGTGGCTCCTCTGAGAAAAGGAAATGGGCAGGTGGGGGGCAGAGCTGGGAAGGAGATTCACCTGAACACTCATTTGCATTTTTTGTATTTTAAATTAGGTGAATTATTACCTACTCAAAAAAATAAATAAAATTTTTTAAATAAAGCAAAATCTCAGTAAAAGCCAGATTATCAGAGAGCTGCAAACTTAAGTCCCTGCACAACTGCTTCAACTGCAGAGCATGCTGACAATGCCATCTGCCAACAGCACAGTACGTCCAATGAGCAGACAAGGCTGGACTCCCGACATAGGCTCCTCTAAAACAGTGCTTCTCTACCAGCTGTGGTGAAGACCATGGTCCCTCATTGTTGTTTTAATTTCCAGTCCATCATGAACTAGTTCATCTGTAAACACAATTCAAAGTGAGTTACTAGGAAATTGATCAGACGTGTATGTCAAAGGAATGTCAACTTGCTATAAAAGCCTCTAAAGTTATTATCATCCTCTGTACTTACTTTGTCACAGACCAGTAACTATTAGCTTGAGGACCACACTGGTGAACAGACCACATCTTCTGGGCACTGTCTTAAACAGGGAACTATAAATGAAATTCACTCTGATTTCTGTACAATGAATACTGCTCCTGAGCAGCCTGGTTACCTTCTTTTTTCTTCAAATACCATAAATTATTCAAGTAACAGTATTTCCCTCTGCGTTTTGGTTACAATAAAGCTTAAAGACAAAACTGTGGCCTTCCTCTAAGAAAGGATGTACAGAATGGTGTGATGTAGTTAACCTCCCAGCTTTATACCTGGCTTCAATTTAGAATTCTGCTTCTCATTTTTAATGTCACAATTTACCCATCCATTTGACTTCAGTTGCATTTTATCTTGTAATATGCATCAAGCTCCTTTAAGTACAATATTACATTATTAAAAATACTGTCATGTAATACTTTTTTTAAATAAAGTGACCTTGGTGAATTTTACAATATGAATAAAATAGTTAATTAGAAACTTTTATTCAACATTATAGTAGCCCCAACCAAAAACAAAACAAAACAAAAAATTACTTTCAGAATGTGCCACGCAGTATACAAGAAAAACAGAAACCATAATCGGCAGCCAATGCCCAGAGGGCAAGCAGGAAATTCAGTGCTGCCCCTTTAAGAAGCTGCCAGGTCATTAGGAAGAAGAAAAAGAAAATGAAAGCTGAAGAGCCATAAAGAGATAGGCTTTCTTAAATAAGAAATACAAAATTATACAATAATTCCACCTAAATTATTCTCCAAGATAATGAAAAACTAAAGAAAGACATGTTTCTGACAGGGCTCACTTGCCCAGAGGTGATCAGCAAGAACCATCTAATATGCCAAAGTTTGATAAGTGAAGGCTTTTGCATGTTGTCACAGAGTCATGGTACGAGAGTTGCAAATTCTCAGGAAATTATGAGACCACCACTCACCAGAAGTATGCACTGGTGCTGAGTCTTGGAGCTTCTCAGAGGTTCAGTCCGATGTTCTTTTTAATTTGACTGCAGACCTAATTTTCTTTGGCATCTATAAGCACTCCCCTGGGGATTCCAGATCTCACCCTGGTGCTGTGACTAGCAATTCCTCAATTTCAATATGGTTCCAAAACCTCTGCGTCCTCCTCAACAACTGCTTCCATCACTACTCCGTGTCTCAGATCCTTTGGCCCCAAATTCTCCATTCATTCATTAATTCATTACACAATTACTAAGCAGACATCATGAGTTTAAGCCATGGAGACTGTGAACAAAACAGACATTTAGTCCTTGAGACGTTTTTATTCTGTTAGGGAAGACAAGCAAGTAAAGACACACAGCAAGAGAATAATCCTGTAATAGAGGTAATTATCAGTCAATGAAGAAAAAAAAGAGGAAATGCTGTACTGCTTGGGAAGGGTAAGGCAGGCTGAGAGTTGAGTATGTGAGTAGTAGCACTTTTCCAGGTAGTCAGTGGGCACCACAGTGGGTGTGGGGGGCAATCTGGACAATGAGAAAAGCTGAGAAAGATACCGTAATAGTTAATTTTATGTGTCAACTTAGCAAGGCTATGGTACTCAGATATTTGGTCATACAGCAGTCTACATGTTGCCGTGAAGGTATTTTTTTTAATATGATCAATATTTAAGTCAACAGACTTTAGTAAAGCAGATTACCATCTGTAATGTAGATGGGCTCCATCTACCCAGTCAAAGGTCTTACCCATAAGAGGGGATTCTGCCTCCAGACAGCCTGGACTCAAGCTGCAACAATTCTTCCCTGGGTCTCCAGACTGTCAGCCTGTCCTGCAGATTTCAGATTTACCAGACTCCACAATCACTTGAGTCAGCCAATTCCTTAAAATAAATGTCTCTTTCTGAATCAATACAGCCAACTAGTTCTGTTTCTCTGGTGACCCTGACTAATACAGATATGGTGAGTTCCCATATGTCAGCATACAAAATGGTGGATTATGAAGTGCACACACAGAGCAAAGGGGCAGAGCTGCCAACAGAGGAAAGTGCTGGTCACAAAAGGCCTGGATGCTGGGAGATCACACTTCACCGTGGGGCAAGAGAGAGCCACTGAGGGTTTTCAATAGAGTGACATGATCATACAGTCATTTCAGCTAGAACTCGCTGACAGCCGATGAATAGAAAAGAGAGATTAGAGGTTGAAAGACCAGGTAGAAGGTGACTGAAATAGGCCATGCAGGACAAAGGGACCAATTTGGGCAGTGAGAGGACCAGAGGAAATAGCTACCAAAGCTATGTTAGTGGGGTAAAATCACCAGGACCTGCTGGTAAAGACAAGAGGGGTGAAGGACGGGGAGGAGAACAGGGTGACGCCTTGATTTCTGACTTTGGCTCTTGAACGGATTATGGTGCTGCTCTGAATAGGATAGGAATAAACAGAGAAATGAGCAGGAGGAAGAGGATGAAATCATCTTTGGACATGTAGAGTAGGAGATGCCTATGAAATATCTACATGGAAATGTTGAGGCATTTGGAATTAAGGGTCTGGAACTCAGGAAACAAATCTGAGCTGGAGACAGTGATTTGGGACTCACAAGAGGAGAGCAGCTGCAGCTGTAGGCACAGAAAGTGGGTAGAGCAGAAAAGAGAGTCAGGAGTGGGATTTTAAGATGCACCAGGTTAGGGGAAGAACAAGAAGAGAAGGAGGCAGCACTGACAGTGAGGTAGAAGGAAAACCAGCAGAGGGTAGAAGGTCAAGAAAAAGTGCCTTGCAGTGATAGCAGGTGTCAAGAAAACAAGACAAGGACCAAAGTTATGCTGGTTTAGCAATGAAAGGTCTTTGATGATCTTAAACAACAAGGTTTAGGGTCTGATAGGAAAGTAACCAAATAAAGTGAGTTGAATAGTACTTAGAGAAAAAAGTAGACGCACTGACTGAAGATGCTCAGCTGTGACACAAAGGCTATGGGAATATCAGAGGAGTAGCTTTTCTGGCAGCCCTTTGTGGAACCCTAGAAACTGTCCATCCCTGTTGACGCTGATGCTAGATTACTGCAATTATTCTTAATTCGGCTTTCACTGCAGGGATCTCTAAAGCAGACCACTGACCACAGAGCAACAATGATCTCTGGGAATTAGACTCAGATGACTGGGCATTTTCAGTTGGGGTAAGATGTTAGAAACCCTGGCAATACACCAAAAAGTTGGAAACTATTTTCAGTTTGCAATCAATTGCTTCCCAATTAAAAGATCTCAATGATGCTTCTTATAGGAGAAACATACTTATTCTAAAAAGAGTGTATCAAGTAGTTGTAACTATTTTAGACAGAAATTTAGAGTTAAAGAAGCAAAAGGAATCAGTGGTCAAAAATATTGTGCGTACAAGTTTGGTATTATGTCTCAATGAATGCTGACAAAGAAAAAGTGATAAGTACAACATTTGTTGACTAACATCAAGTACCTTCATAAAAACATGTTTATTTGGACGTGAAGAGACGAGTTAGTGGAGTACTGCCATCAAAATTATAGCATATCTTCAGGAAAAGAATTCTGGGGCAAGGTAGACTAATGTTCAGGATGATTAATAGTAAAATGTTAATGCGTACTTATTATGTGCTAGGCACCGTGTCCTTAACATGCATTATCTCATCTAACCCTCACTCTATCAGACAGGGAGTATTATTATCCCCATTTTACAAAAGAGAAAACTGAGGCACAGAGAGATTTAATAACTGCCTCAAAGTTACAGAATTAGGAAGTGGGAAAGAGGCCATCTGAACACAGGTGTGTGTGTACAACTTCAGATACTGGCTGAGGTTAACTATGAGCCTTTATCCTATTGATTTCACTAAAGACAGAGGGGCAGAGCAAACTGTCCCTCTAAAGGTAGTATAAAGTCTTACACTTTCTTCTGTTAAGTGAAGACCCTACTCCTCCACCACAGCTTTCTTCTGCGGTTCCTTCTGGTTGGTCCCACACCGCCCTATGTAAATAATGAATCATTTGCTAACCCTTAGATTTTCCAGCTTGCATCCGGATCAGGGTGTTTGCTATAGACCAACACTGATGACGAATACCACAGCAAAGAGGAAGCAGAAGAGCACCTGTAATTACACAGTAAACGAGAGATGAGAAAACAATGATTGCAAAACCCTAAGATAGAGTAAAATAAGGAAATGCTTCAAGGGTAAAATGAAAGGGGTAAATTCAGAAAAGTATCAGCTTCCATCTGGACCATGACCTACAAAAATCATTAACACTCCTTCCAGAACTATTTAAATAAGATTCTACTGTTTGTTTTCTAAATTCCCCTAAGGCAAAATTACCACCCACAAGGCAATTAGTCAGGACTGCAGAAGGGCGAGGACAGCCTTTACAGCTCTCCTGCCATTCTTACTTCCTGGTGTTTGAACTGTACCCAGATGATAAACTCTTGCCACTCCAATCCCTGAAAGCCTAACCTGAAGAAGGGGGAAAAAGGAGAGTGAGAGGGAGTAGAAAAGGAAAGAACTGTAAAAAGAAAGAAACAGGGGGGAGAGAGAAAACAAATAATCATGCAAGGGACAGTTTCTAAAAGACAACACCCAGCCACATTAGCAATCAAGATTTACACTTTGTGCTTTTTTCACTAGTGCTTTCCAACATTTCACCATGCCTACTGACAAATAAAAATGGCAAGTAATAGGATATATTGGAATATATGAGGAAGCCATTTGGTGTAAACCTAATTCCGGCCTGACCTTCTCTTTCCAAAACGGCCTGACGGAGGCCGTTGAGCATGCATTGTATATCTGCTTTAGACATTCCCTATGGCAAGAGCAAAAGGCCCTTGAGATAAAGGTGCAACTTCCCTCCCCCTCCCAACGTTGGCGTCTCCTTAAGGATTAAGTATCTTTCCTTAGGCTAGAAGCTGATTGCTGCGCTCACCTGTGACCGCCCAGCTGGAGACGACAGACTTGCCTCCTGCTATGCCCACCAAGATAGCAGACCCACTACCTGCTGTGTCCATCAAGTGCTGTGCTGACAGGGCAATCTTGTGACTATTGTGGGAGGGACATTTCAATCATATGTGAAACACCCTCTTTGAGGGTATATAACCACCCTTATACCCCCACTTCTTTGGAGTGCTCTGTTCCTTTGTGGAAAGACTCTCCCGGGTTATAATCCTAAAATTTAAGCTCAGAATAAACTCACCCAAATTTTCATTTATAGATTGGTTATGGATTATTTTCGTCAACACTACATAACACAAGACCAACTTTCAAGAGGAGAAAATCAATTGAGAAATCCAGATAGAACCTCATACTTCAGCCAGGTGAGGACTCTGTATCTCAACACAACTTAGATAAGGAGCCATTCCAGCGGACACTCATCAACGACATACTTGAATTTGCTCAGAACGGGCCTTGGGCACTGAATCCTGGTTCTTGGGTAGAAATAATGTAAAACGTATGAAGTTAGAGTCTCCTCTACAGTAGTGGGCCAGAATGCAGTCCAAAAACCTTGAAAGAATATGTCACAGTTGTTGACCTATGCGATCAAGATCAGTTGGATCTAAGGGTTAGATTTATATATGATAATTGTCCACGAGAGAAAAAGTACAACTAAATTTTGGCATCACTATGAGTCAAAATTAAATTTAAATATTAATAAATCAAGTTAACAAAGTGCTTTCACAGAGTGTATCATTAGCAAAGTTAACTAAAAAATACAAGAGCAATATTCCCAACAACAAAAGTATTCTAACCTCCCTATTGGGATGAGCAGTAATGAAATATGAATAATATCTGGAATTGCAATCTTCAGTAAACATCACAGAATTTTTTTTAATTTTTGCATACATATTGTCAAAACTTAATGACTCTGATTCTATTTGCGTTTATTCCCCAAATCACATCATCTCACTCAAAACATAAAACCAATAAAGAGTGACATCAGCATCATGGCAGAGTGAGTTCTTCCCTTAGACTCTCCCCCCTACAATACAACAAAAAGGACATTTGAAAACCAAAAGAGGACACTCACACAACACAACAGATGTCTGAGAGACCCACACAGCCATACGTGTGAAGGTGGAGGTGCTGGAATCCTGGAGGAAGTAGAAGGAGGTAAGGGGATGTCCTGTCCCTCTCCCACCGACAGCAACCCAGGGCGTGGGACTGTGCACAGTTCTGAGAGGAGGGGAGGGGGCAGCACTCCACGGGAACACCGTTGCTCTCCAAGTTCCCTCACAGCCCATGGAAAAGCCCCACACAGAGGTAGATAAGCTACTGAGGGCGTGTCTTCACCAAGCCAGCACCCCAGGAAAGCAGACAACGAGGACAGAAAGAGAATGCCCCCAGGATCCTGCAGGTGAAGGAAAGTGCACCTCCTCCCACCAGGTGTTCCTAGCTCAGCTGACCAGCCAGGGTGCCCACACATAGGTTACATAAGCAACAGCTGTGAGCAAGCAAGAGGGGATTGCAGTGGGCTCAGAATAAACAGCTCTTGACCCCCACCCAGTGACAGCATATGAAAGCTGCGACCAGAAACTATCATTATGCGGAGGCATAGATCCATGCTATTAAACAGTATGAAGAAATATAATAATACTCCAGACCAGAAGGAAAATAACAAGCACCAGAAGTCAATCCTGAAGGCACAGAAACTTATAATCTTAATGACACAGAATTCATCGTAGCTATCATAAAAAAACTCAATGAGTTATAAGAAAATACAGATAGTTCAATGAAATCAGGAACAAAATTAATGACGAGAGGGAATTTTTCAAAAAAGAGATAGAAACTATAAAGAAAAAGGGATCAGAAATATTGGGGATGTAAAACACAATGGAGGAAATAAAGAAAAATCTGGACTCCCTGATTAACAGAGCTGATATTATGCAGGAGAGAATTAGCAGTCTAGAGGACAGAAATATAGAAATGCTTCAAATGGAGGAGGAGAGAGAAATAAGACTAAAAAGAAATGAAGAAACTCTCAGAGAAATATCTGACTTAATTAGGAAATGCAACATAAGAATTATGGGTATTCCAGAGGAAGAAGAGAAGGATAAAGGACCAGAAAGCATGTTCAAAGAAATAATAGCTGAGAACTTCCCAACCCTGGGGAGTGAGTTGGAAATGCAAGTGAAATAAGCTAAGAGAACTCCTAATTATATCAGTGTAAAAAGATCTTCTCAAAAGCATATAGTAGTAAAGCTGGCAAAAGTCAACGACAAAGAAATAATATTAACAGCAGAAAGGCAGAAGAAAATAACCTACAAAAGAACCCTATCAGGGTTTCAGTGGATTTCTCAGCAGAAACCTTACAGGCAAGGAGAGAGTGGAATGATATACTCAAAATTTTGAAAGACAAAAACTTTCAGCCAAGAACCCTCTATCCAGTGAAAACATCCTGCAGAGATGATGGAGAAATAAAAAATTTCCAAGATAAACAAAAGTTAAGGGAGTTCATCACCACAAGAGCCCCCCCACAAACAATGCTCAAGAAGGCCCTCATACCCCAACCCCAAAAAAGCAAGGGGCTACAAAGCTTGAGCAAGGAGATAAATAGGTACACAAAATGCTAAAATTGCAGCACTCTAGTGAAGAGGTTAGGAAATACCTAATTATCACATTAAACATAAATGGAAGGAAAACACCAAAAATAAATATAACCACAACACAAGATGTAATAAGTTGTGACAATAATAACATAGAGGGGGAAGAGGAAAGGTTCAGCTTAGTCTAAGGAAATAAGAGGCTATCAGAAAATGGACTATCTCATCAATGAGATTTTTTATACAAACTTCATGGTAATCACTAAACAAATAGTCAGAACAGAGACACAAATGATAAATAATGAGAAAATCGTCATAGAGAACCACCAAACTGAAATGGCAGTCTGAAACACACGAGACAAGAAACAAGGGAAATACAGAATAACCAGAAAACAAGTGATAAAATGGCAACATTAAGCCCTCGTATATCAATAATCACTCTAAATATAAATGGATTGAATTCTCCAATCAAAAGACACAGAATGGTGGGATGGATTAAAAAACAAGACCCAGGGCTGGCCCTGTGGCCAAGTGGTTAAGTTCGTGTGTTCCACTTCGGCAGCCCAGCATTTCACCAGTTCGGATCCTAGGTGCGGACCAAGCACCACTCATCAAGCCATGCCGAGGTGGCGTCCCACATGCCACAACTATAAGGACCCACAACTAAAATATACAACTATGTATGGGGGACTTTGGGGAGAAGGAAAAATTTAAGAAAAAACAAAACCAGAACCCAACAACATACTGCCTCCAGGAAACACATCTCAGCTTTAAAGACAAACAGAGGCTGAGAGTGAAGGGATAGAAGATGATACTCCAAGCTAATGGCAAACAAAAGAAAGCAGGTGTTGCCATACTTGTATCAGACCAAACAGACTTCAAGATAAAACAGGTAATGAGAGACAAAGAAGAGCAGTATGTAATGATAAAAGGGACACTCCACCAAGAAGACATAACACTTATAAACATTTATGCACCCAACACAGGAAGACCAAAGTACATAAAGCAACTATTAACAAACCTAAAAGGAGATATCAACAACAACACAATAATAGCAGGGGATCTTAACACCCCATTTACATCAATGGATAGATCATCCAGACAGAAAGTCAACAAGGAAATAGTGAATTTAAATGAAAAACTAGACCAAATGGACTTAACAGACATATACAGAGCCCTCCATCCAAAAACAGCAGAATACACATTCTTCTCAAGTACACATGGAACACTCTCAAGTATGGACCATATGTTGGGAAACAAGGCAAGCCTCAATAAATTTAAGAAGACTGAAATCATATCAAGCATCTTTTCCGACCATTAATACTATGAAATTAGAAATCAACTACAAGAAAAAAGCTGGGTAAGCAACAAATATGTGGAGACTAAACAACATGCTACTGAACAACTAATGGATCAAAGAAGAAATTAAACAAGAAATCAAAAAATATCGAGACAAATGAAAATGAAAATACAACATAACAACTCCTACAGGATGTAGCAAAAGTGGTCCTAAGAGAGAAATTTACAGCAATAGAGGCCCACCTTAACAAACAAGAAATATCTCAAATAAGCAATCTTAAACTATACCTAACAGAATTAGAAAAAGAACAAAGCGCAGTCAGTAGAAATAGGAAAATAATAAAAATTAGAGAAGAAATAAATGAAATTGAAACAAAAAAACCTGAAAGGATCAATGAAACAAAGAGCTGGTTCTTTGAGAAGATAAACAAAAATGACAGACCGTTAGCCAGACTCACTAAGAATAAAAGAGAGAAGGCTCAAATAAATAAAATTAGAAACGAAAGAGGAGAAATTACAACAGATACCACAGAAATACAAAGATTATAAGAGAATACTTGAAAAACCATATGCCAACAAATTGGACAATCTAGAAGAAATGGGTAAATTCTTAGCCTCTTACAACCTCCCAAAACTGAAATAATAAGAAACAGAGAATTTTTGAATAGACCAATCACAAGAAGGAAGATAAAACAGTAATCAAAAACCTCCCATAAAGTAACAGTCCAGGACCAGATGGCTTCTCTGGAGAATTCTACCATTCAAAGATGTAATACCTACCCTTCTCAAACTATTCCAAAAAATTGAGGAAGACACAACACTTCCTAACACATTTTATGACGCCAACATCACCCTGATACCAAAGCTAGACACAGACAACACAAAGAAGGAAAATTACAGGCCAATATCACTGATGAACACAGATGCAAAAATCCTCAACAAAATATTAGCAAACCAAGTACAGCAATACATTAAAAAGATCACCCACCATGATCAAGTGGGATTTATATCAGGGACATAGGGATGGTTCAATATCCGCAAATCAATCAATGTGATACACCACATTAACAAAATGAGGACTAAAAACCACATGATCACCTCAACAGATGCAGAGAAAGCATTTGACAAGATCTGATGTCCATTCATGATTAAAAACTCTCGATAAAATGGGTATAGAAGGAAAGTAACTCAACATAATAAAGGCCATATATGACAAACCCACAGCCAACATCTCACTCAATGGAGAAAAACTGAAAGCCATCCCTCTGAGAAGAGGAACAAGACAAGGGTGCCCAGTGTCACCACTCTTATTGAACATAGTACTGGAGGTTTTGGCCAGAGCAATTGGGCAAGAAAAAGAAATAAAAGGAATCCAAACAGGCAATAAAGAAGTGAAACTCTCACTGTCTGCAGATGACATGATTTTATATATATAGAAAACTCTAAAGAATCCATTGGAAAACTATCAGAAATAATCAACAACTACAGAAAAGTTGCAGGGTACAAAATCAACTTAGAAAAATCAGTCACATTTCTATTTTCTAATAAAATAACAGAAAGAGAACTCAAGTGCACAATCCCATTTACAATCACAACAAAAAGAATTAAATATCTAGGAATAAATTTAATCAAGGAGGTGAAAGACATAAAATGAAAACTAAAAGACATTAATGAAAAAATCAACGATGACATAAAGAAATGGAAAGACATTCCATGCACACGTAGAATAAAGCATTCTAAAATTCTTACGGGGCAACAAAAGACCCCAACAGCTAAAACAATCCTGCGAAAAAAGAACAAAGCTGGAGGCATCACAATCCCTGACTTCAAAATATACTACAAAGCTACAGTAATCAAAACAGCATGGTTCTGGTACAAAAACAGACACACAGTCAACGGAACAGAAATTGAAAGCCCAGAAATAAAACCACACATCTACAGACAGCTAATCTTTGATAAAGGAGCTAAGAACGTACAATGGAAAAAGGAAAGGCCCTTCAATAAATGGTGTTGGGAAAACTGGATAGCCACATGCAAAAGAAGGAAAGTAGACCATTATCTTTTGCCATACACAAAAATTAACTCAAAATGGATCAAAGACTTGAAGACCTAAAACCATAAAACTCCTAGAATTTCTTCTGCCTATATTTTCATATAGGCAGTACACTCTTTGACATACGTCTTAGAAGGATCTTTTCAAATACCACGTCTATTCGGACAAGGGAAACAAAAGAAAAAATAAACAAGTAAGACTTCATCAGACTAAAGAGCTTCTGGCAAGACAAAGGAAATGTCTTTTCATTTTGTTAATGAAAAGACAACCCACCAACCAGGAGAAAATATTTGCAAACCATACATGCAACAAGGGGTCAATTTCCAAAATATATAAGGAATACACACAACTCAACAAGAAAAAAACAAATAATCTGATGAAAAAATGGGCAGAAGATATGATAGACATTTTTCCAAAGATGATATACAGATGGCCAATAGGCACATGAAAAGATATTCAACATCACTCATCATCAGGGAAATGCAAATCGAAACTACACTATGATATCACCTTACACCTGTTAGAATGGCTATAATCACCAAGACAAAAAATAATAAATGTGGGAGAGGATGTAGAGAAAAAGGAACCCTCACACAACTGCTGGTGGGAACACAACCTGGTGCAGCCACTATGGGAAACGGTATATATATTCCTCAGAAAATTAAAAATAGAACTAGCATACAACCCAGCTAACCCACTACTGGGTATTTATCCAAAGAAACTGAAATCACCAATTCAAAGAGGTACATACATATAATGGAATACTACTCAGCAATAAAAAAGGACAAAATCATCCTGTTCACAACAACATGGATCGACCTTGAGAGTATTATGTTAAGCAAAATGAGCCAGACAGAGAAAGACAAACACCGTACAATTTCACTCATATGTGGAAGATAACCTAACACAGGGACAAAGAGAACAGTTTAGTGGTTACCAGAGTGGGTGGGCACAAGGGGGGAAGGGGCACATTTATATGGTGACTGACAAATAATAATCTACAACTGAAATTTCACAATGTCATAAACTATGATGACCTCGATAAAAATGATTAACATTTGAATCAAAATACACAAGTAGATGTCTGCGGCAATTGTAACAGAGGCCAAGGAGGGGCTACATGGATAACGTGATGCGAAATCTTGAAGATGGGATCGTCCTCATCCCTGCACCCTAAGGTGTGCTCCACAGCCCGCTACAGTCCCTTGTACTCAATCTGTACTTGCTGACTCCTAAAGAAGCATTCAGGAAAGATTCCAGATCCACTATCAGATCCATATCCTATTCTAGGCCAGTAACACTCGCTGAAAACAGTGAAGCAAATCAGAAACAGTTTAGTCAAAACAACGAAAAAAAGATAATAATGCTGCCGGTGATTACCTCTGAGTGGTGTGACTATGGGTGTTAGTTGGGTTTTTTCCTGATACTTTATACCCTCCTATAATTTCTAATTTTTCCATTGTAAACACGTATTATTATTTTTAACAATTGAGAAAACATTAAGGAAAAAAATCACTTCAACTTCAAGTCACTTCACAGTCCCCTTAAATGAGCAGTTTTCTGCCCGAGCTCACTTTTGAATCACTGGGAACAATTTTTAAAACAGCCAAGTCTAAATCCCACCCTAAACCTATCAGATTGAATAGAGGAAGAGCCAAGACTCTGTCAAGCCACCCAAGTGATTCTATTGTGGCACCAACACAGAGAGCTATCTATGCTTTGTAGATGAGTTCCTACTTAGCTGCAAAAGGTGAATTTCTTTGGAGAGGTTTGAAATCGAAGGTCAAAATACCAAAAAGAAAACAGACTGTTCTTTTGGAATGAGCTCCAAATCTAGAGAAATGACAGATTCCGGTGAGAATTTCAGTAATTCCTAGAGAGTGAAGTGAGAAAAAAGGAGACCTCAGCAAGAAATACCAAGATGGATGCAGTGAATGAGGCAACGGATGAACAACAGTTGGAGCTGTAGGACTGGATGGACAGGACAGGGCTTGGTTCCTTGGGATTTCAGAATAAAGGCTGTTATGCAGAGGTGCACCCTTGGTCACAATGACAGCTGGATCTCAGTGGCCATGCAAACAAGTGAGAAAAAGGCAGGGCCAGATCCCTCTGGGCACAGTCACATGTGTACGGCTGCCCAGAAATCGCCGCAGCTCCCCAAATAGAGGCTCTCACACCTGTTTCTACCTTCAAAATCCTGGGCAGGATTTCCAGACAACTTGGGAAATCTGCACATTCCCATAATTCAGTGAAAGCCTAGGCACTGCCATGCGAGTAAAGAAACAGGAAGGGCAGACAGACACCATCTGAGCATGCTTGGCTTTTCTTGGATACAAGCAGAAGACTGTGTCAACGAAAATGGCACTTAGCATTAAAGTTTATGACATCTTATCACTGGTTTAAAAGGATCTATTCAGAGTGGGAAATGACTTAAAAGTCGAGAGGTTGAGCACTAAAAAGCCAACACCACTCTTCTATGCTTCTTAGCACTTCTGTGGCCTTCTGCCTCTCTCCTCTTCCTCTTCTACTTTATAAGCTCTCCCTCTTTCTTCTCTGTCCACTCCAACTCCTCTCCACCCACACTTTAAATGGTCTGCCTTAAGCTTAGACCATGTTAGAATAGGAAAAACTGCATTTAAGAGAAGGAGCCACTTGTTGCAAAGTGCCATCAAGAAGCAGCCCTTCCCCACCCCCACAGCAGTCATGCTTCAACCTGTCTGGTGGGCTTTTGGACTGGTAGTCCTAACTGATCAAAAGGGTGTGCTTTAATAAATTCTTCCAAAAATACACTTGCAAATACGCTATTTGAAACTTGCAACCCATTCCTCCACAGGAAGAACACTCTGCTGAACACAAATTTAGTTACTGAAGCCCACAATATGTAGTGGTAAGATTAACCCTTAATAATGCTTTTTCTACATGGAAAAGCTTTCTTGGTTCCAATTAGGCTGTGCTGAAGAGCCCCCTCTTTGCCCTCCAGAATTAGCCTCACACTCTCTGTTAACAACTTCATCATGAGGGGGGTCCAGGTATGATGTCTGAGGAATGGGGTAAAAGGGGTCCCCAGGCAACAATGCAGGACAGAAGGGGACAGCCAGGCTCTTGGCAGCAACAGCAACCCAGAGGCTCCTGGGTCAAATTTTATGGCTGGTGTAATGGAGAGGAAGCAAGGGGAAGGAGAAGAGGGGAACAGCAGGAGTCCCTAAAGCAGACTGGGGGGGAGGGGGGGGCCTCCTGTGGCTCCATCCCCACCTGGGGCTCTACTGCAGACAGGGGTGGGAAAGAGGGGAGGGAAGTATCCTAAGCCAATCACGTGTCAAGAGATAAGGGACTGCCTGAACGCTGTCTGGTACACCAGAAAAACCAAAATAATCCTCTAGGATAACGATGCTCCCATCTCCTGAATGCCATTGCACTTTCTTACAATTCAATCCTCATAGCACTCTGAAGTAGGTTTATTACTTCCCAGCACAGATAGAGTGGTGTAGAGAGACGCAGAAATTTGTCCATGGCACCCAGTATTGAGGTCAGGATTCAAACCCATCTTCATCCAGCTCTCCTCTTCCTTTAGGAACAGATTTCTCTCAATTCCAAGGCCAAGATTAGGATACCAGAAATGGGTACCTTGCCAAAATCATCCCTGACAAAAATATTTGCAAATTAACACAGTCGTACTCCAACTAAATAGAAAATAAAAACTGTCAAATTATAAACTTTCAAAGCACACTCAGTTGTTCTGCCTGAGGAAGACAAAACTGTAACCCAGTCGGTCCCTCACGTGCCTCTACCTCATAAACCTCAAAGGCTCACTCCTTCCCAGAGCCCCTGAGGAGCAGCCTCTGCCACCACATTCACTGCAGCCATAATTCCAAGATGCTATGGGAACAATACTGCTACCTCTTCCACAACAGCCTCTGTGACACTGAAAGACCCCTCTGAAGAGCCAACAGCTGACTTTCTCTTCAGAGTCCTGTAGCAGGCTAATTCCTGAAATCCTTCCCAAACCCAAACAACATTAAAGATAATCCACATTAGTCAATGTCCTACTAAATTCTAGTTTCCATTATACATGCTGTCAATTTTAACTTAGGAAAGCAAAAAGAAAATTTAGATGTCTTTATACGTGTATTTACATCTACTTCCTGAAATGTATATTTAAAGAAAAGAAAAAACAAAGCCATAAAGGTTAAGTGATCTGCACTGTTCAAAGAGCTAAGTAGTAATTTCAGGTTTCCTGGACCCAACCCTAAGCCCTTCACTGTTTGTCGTGCCCTACATAAAGAATCAACCTTCTAAGATTTCCATTTGAGTTCCCAATCACTCGCCTGGTCTAGATAAAATAATTCCTTTCAAACACTCTCTTGTCTTTAGCAATTAAAATCAAAATTCCCATAGTAACAATCTGGCAACAGCATAAACTTTTGACTACGCTTAGCTTAAAAGCTATATGTTCAAATGCCAATAAAGATTACAAGATAACTCAATGGAAAGAAAATACTGTATGTTAAAATAATTCAAAACTTCCTAAATTAGTCAAAACAGCAAAATGAGTGAGGAGGTGAAATGAAAAACCACTATAGTCCACAAAAAAAGCTGAAAGAAACACAAAAACAATAGAGGCAGTTTCAATTCCTGTCTTCTTTTCAAGGTTTATATTTAAATGTAGAAAGGTAAAATTCTGTGAAAAATCCATTATGTATTATCACTTCCTCTCAAAAACAATTCCCCAAAATCTTCCATTCACCCTTAGGAAATTCAATATTTTTTTTTCTCCATATACCCAAGGTTGACCAATCTCATAAAACCTAGTTGAAACGACTCAGAAGCTCCCCCAAAACTTGATTTCAGTTTCAGGCTCCCAAGTTAGAGTTGAAACAACAAAACAATAATTTGAATATTCCTTCCAAGCACACTCAGAGAATAGGGCCAGCTGCAAAAACAGAGCTATTCGGGTTAACTGGGGATCCTGACTCTACTAACTTCTGCTGGTATTTTCTTTGTGAGGTATGAAAATTGCCTAAAGAGTCTGTCCAACATGCCAAAGGAAGTGGCCAAAAACGAAATCTCAAACAACTAACTAATGCTTACCAAGCACTTTTTATGGTGCTCAACATCAAATGGGTACCAGGAAGGACAAAGTATTATAAAGTACAGTTACTCCAGACTCTTCCACACAGCCCTAGTTTCCAATATTCAGCCCCACTCTAGATCATACAGTCATGAGGTCATGTGTCCTACTTGGGGTCCAGAAAAAATGGCGACTGCAGGCTAGGAAATTTATATTTGAGTTCTGAGAATCAGACAAGTGAAGAATTTTTCAAAATAAAACAATATTCAACAGTGGTTCCCAAATATAGTCAATAGATTAACACCAACGCATAACACATTTATAACCCATTCTTTGACAAAATGAGAAAAAGAGGTATATTAAAGCAGGTCACATAGCCAAAAGTATATAATCTTGGAATTGTTCTTTATTCTGACAATATATCCTTCTTACATTTTAGTGTGTAAAATGTCTTTTTTTAATTAAATGACTGATAGCAGGTAGGAATTTGCTATTCTTAAGGTTTTTACTTTCAAAATAAAACTTGGCTTATGTGAATAATGCTACAATCCATATATCAATCTCAAGGCTTTATCAGTCTACGCAATCTAAAAATCTGGACTCCTACTCACTCATTCTCCTAGACCTGAAAAAGGGGTATAGCAAGAACATCTTATCCTCAATTCCTGACGCCACTTCTGAAACATCAAACCACAATACTGTTTGCTTCTGAGAACTTCTCACCATGAAATGTACTTACACCACCCCTAATTAAATCACCACAGTTTCACTAGCGTGATCCACTCACATGCGCTTTCATGTTTCTTAGGAGACTTCAAAACCTAGTTTATAATCTCCCTGTCCACACCCTCACCCACCATTATATGCTATCACTTTCAAACCTGAAATCATTTAGAGATCTTTCTGGCAAGCCATACAAACCATTCCACAGCCAACTATATCAGAAAAATTTATTAAAGCTACTGCACAGACTGAAGAAGCTGAGAGGCTTCACAACCAGGAATGATAACCAAAATCACATCACAGAACGGCTCTCACAGGCACATCGCTGCTGTGGGCAGAGACAGCAGCCTCGGCACTAGCAACACCCATGCAGGACTGGATGCTCTTCCCCATCTCAGGCATCTCTGTGCCTGTGACCCTCCCCACTTCAGCCTCTTCTACAACCACATTCTCCTTTCCTCCACTGGCTCCACTATGACTGAAAAGAAGCCTGTTTCCCTTCTATCAGGAAAAACAAAAACCTTCACTGACTGGATACCCTTGACAGATAAGAAGCTACGTCCAGTTCTTCTCAGCCAAACCTCAGAAACTTGTAACCTATACCAGTAGTCCCCACTGCCTAGTCTTGCAGTAACTCTGTAACCTGACTGCCGCTCCCTTCTTTGCTCTAGCAAAGCACACCAAATGACTTCTTATAACCAAAATCAAAAAGCCCTTTCTCAGTCCTAACTCTTCCTGACCTCCCTTGAAGCATTTGCAATACTAAGCCCTCTTACTCAAAATTCAGTCCTGCAATTCCACTCCAGGATATACACCCAAGAGAACTGAAAACAGGTATTCAAACAGGTACTTGTACATGAATGTTGATTGTAGCATCATTCACATAAGTCAAAAGGTGAAAACAATCCAAATGTCCTAGAACAGATGAATGGATAAATAAACTGTGGCATATCCATACAATGGAATATTATTCAGCCATACAAAGGAATGAAGTTCTCATACACGCTATAACATGGTTGAACCTTGAAAACACTATGGTAAGTCAAAGAAGCCAAATACAAAAGGTCACATATTGTATGATCCATTTATATGCAATATCCAGAATAGAGAAATCCAGAGAGACAGAATGTAGGGCTGGGGAAAGGGGAGCATAGGGACTGACAACTTAATGGGTACAGGGTTTCCTTCTAGGGTGATAAAAATGGTCTCGAACTAGATAGTGGTAATGGTTGCACAACATTGTGAATGTAATGGTAGATGTCACTAACAGTAAATTTCACAATATGTGTATTTTACCACCAAAAACAAACACCTCCATCCTTCCTCAGATTCCATGTAATTATCCTGTACCCTGTTCTCTTTCTCACTGGCCCTTCCACTCCTGAAATGTAAACATTTTCTCCATCTCACCCTCATTCCTTCTGTCTCCACATTCTCCCATTTGGAGATATCATCTATCCAGAGCAAATCAACTGTCTACTTCAAGAAGATAACTACAGCAAAGGTTGGCAAACTTTTTCAGTAAAGAGCCAGACAGTAAACATTTCAGGCTTTGCAAGCCGCACAGTCTCTGGAACCAGCATAGACAGCAAGTAAAGAAACAGGTGTGGCTATGTTCCAATAAAACTTTATTTAAAAAAACAGGCCACAGCTGGACTTGGCCTATGGGCTGTAGTTTGTCAGCCCTTGCTCTATAGTATGATATATTGCACATCTACATTCCCAGCGCTTTTTTTATGCAGTAAATATTTCATCCAGATTTTTATAAAGGAGATATTAACTCCAGATATCATTCATTAAATATTTACTGCGAGCCTATCATGTTCCAGGCACTGTGCTAGGGACACTGCAGTGAAATGCAGTCCTTGTCCTCACAGATACTGACTAAATGAATGTCACTGGCACCAACCACAGAAAGAAACACTTCTCCCCTAGTGGTCCCAACCCAACAATCCAATCAGTAGCTAAGTCCTTTGATTCTCTTCTCACAATCTTTCTTACTGTTTCCTTCCTAACTACTGCATGCTGGGCTCATATTACGTGCTCAGTAAATATTTCTTAAGTGAATGAATAACTATCACTTTAGTTCCCATTCTTATCTCCCCACACCTGTACTACAGAAATAAGTAGTCTTTCTTCCTCTTCAAACTATTTTGTCTACCACTCTCTCCCCCAATTAATATTCTAAAATGATAACTTCTACCATACCACTTCTCTATTCAAAAACTTTTGATGGTTTCTTACTACTTAATGGATGAAGTTCAAACCCCATGGTAGATCTAAGCTACAAGGCTCACCATAATCTGGTCTGTCTAATCTTTTTTTTTTTTTTTTTTTGAGGAAGATCAGCCCTGAGCCAACATCTGCTGCCAATCCTCTTTTTGTTGAGGAAGACTGGCCCTGAGCTAACATCCATGCACATTTTCCTCTACTTTATATGTGGGACGCCTACCACAAGATGGCTTGCCAAGCAGTGCCATGTCCACACCCGGGATCCAAACCAGTGAACCCCGGGCCACTGAAGCAAAACGTGGGAACTTAACTGCTGCACCACCAGGCCAGCCCCTGGTCTATCCAATCTTGATAGCCTATCCTCCACTATTTTTACATGACCTCTACATTTCAGTCAAATAATCTGATCAACATCTCTGGAACAAGCTTGTATCTTCCACCCCATACCTTTGGTCATGTCCCCCTACCCAAAAAAGTCTATCATCTCAAAGTCTGCCGTCTTATGGAGTACAGTTCAGAAGCACCTCCTCAGTGAGGTTTTCCTTTACTTCCCAACCACAGTCATGACCCCTGGATGACCACAACACATTTTTACACTGCTCCTGTAGCTTTTACTTTATTCTGTCTTACAGCTATTTCGGCATATGTTGTGGCAATATGTTAGTTCTCATATTAGTTATCTATTGCTGCATATTACCACAAACTCAGCAACTTAAAATGCCACACATTTATTAGTTCACATTTTCTATAGGTCTGGAACCTGGAACACTTAGCTGGGTCCTCTGCAAGGCTATAAAATTACATCTATCTAAAGCCTGAGTGGATCTAAGGGTCTGCTCTACTTGTCGGCAGAATTCAATTTTTGTGGCTCTAGGACCAAAGGCTTTAGTTTCTTGCTGGCTGTCACCTAGAGACAGCCCTCGGCTACTAGATGTCATCCATAGTTCCCTGCCAACATGGCCACTTGCTTTCTCAAAGCCAACAAAGGAGAACTCCATTTTTATATAACAATAATGATGGTGATGATGATAGAACAGCTTTATCATTAGGAGCATACTGGTATAAATTCCATACATATCCTTACAAATTGTGTTACTTTTCTAACCAGTAGCTATTAAAGTACCTATCGCAGAGCTCAGTGTTGAATAAATATTTGCTAAAATGATACATTAATGCTCCTCATTAGATTAAGATCCTTGAAAGCAAGGACATCTGGTATTCTCCATAACACCAAAGGAAAGAATACCTTACTTACTGGCCGAAGGCACTCAGAAATATTCGTTGGATAATTTAAAATGGGCAAAGAATTCCAAGATGATGGAAATGAGAAGGAAGGGTAGAATTTAAGGACAGATAAATATGAATAGGCAAAAGCAAGAGAGAAAAGAGAATTCTAAGTAAGTGAAAAGTATGGACGAACACATGATCTGTGTATTACTTTCTTATTGCTGCTGTAACAAATTACCATAAATGTAGTGGCTTAAAATAACACATTTTTTACTTTACAGCTCAGTAGGTCAGAAGTCTGACATAGATCTCAAGGGGCTAAAATCCAGGTGTCAATAAGGCTCCGTTACTTTCTGGACGCTCTAGGAAGTATTCATTCCCTTGCTTTTCCCAGCTTCCAGAGGCTGCCCGCATTCCTTGCCTTGTGGCCCCTTCTTCCATCTTCACAGCCAGCAATGGCTGGTTGAGTCTTCTCACAATGCTATCTTTCTGGTTCTGACACTTCTGTCTCCCTCCTCCCCATTTAAGGACCCCCATGATTATATTAGACCCATACAGATAATCCAGGATAATCTCTCCACCTCAAGATCCTTAACGTAACCACATCTGCAAAGTCCCTGTTGCCACGAGAGGTAACATATTTACAGTTTCCAGGAATTAGGATGTGGACATCTTGGGGTGGGGGTGGCGGGTATTATTCTGCCTGTTATAGTCTGTTTATGAAACAGTAAAGAAAAATAACAGTGTAGAGTAAAACATTGATGATAGAAAGTAGAAGAAAATTAAATTATACATAGTAGACTGTGGAGATCTGGAAGACAGGGCAAAAAAGCTTGGAGTTATCATGGTGGACAACCACTAGCCCTGAGGCACTGGCAAGTCATTTGATCACTCTGGGTCTTACTGGTCACCATATCTGTAAAATGAAGTAATACTTGCCCTGCCTGCCCCACAGAATACTACTAAGAACAATGGAAACAATTTTTTTAAATGCTTTGAAAACTACAAATTAATATACAAATGTAAATTCTTATAGCTAATAAAGGAGTGAAGCCAAGTTACACATCAGCAATTTGGAACTGTAAACCACACTGCTCCATTCCAAACACCCTTTGATCTTCCTGAGCAGAGTCATCTGAGGCCTGACTTACCCAGAAAAAAGCATTCCTTGTGTGCAAAAGTCAGACTCTGTTTAATAAAATATGTAAGTTGAATATATTCTGATGATAACATCAAAACACATAAAAATCAAAACAAGACTTTAGGGAACCATTAAGAAAACCTGAAAAGACCTAGTTTCTTAACTTGAGGGCAGGGCCTATTAGCACACAATAGACAGACACTAGATAAACATTCTCATAAATGATAGGAGTAACCTCAAAGTGAAGCTGAGAAAGTTTAAATTACGTATGATTTTAAAACCAAGCAAGAGAAAGCATTAAAATAAAGAATTTTACATTCATTCATCAAGTAAATTATAAACAGTGAGTGATGGCATGTGTTTACACAGGGGCTCAATGAGGAAGACAAGGTTCTAAGCTAACTGAGTTAGGATCATCCAGTTGGGATCATCATTAGGGGAAGTATGGATGTGAGTTCTTCTCTAGGGCTGGAAAAAAGTTCTTCCGAGTTGGGGTTCTTCAGCCCAACTGAGACTAACCTATCAGATTAAACTTACTCAATGTTTCATCAAAGGTACTCCTACTATACTATCCATTCCCACACATACAGAAAAATATAAATGCATCCCCCAGGGGCAATGCCCATTCATCTACTCTACACTAAGCACCAAGTCTGGGTCTTATCATTTTGTTCTTCAAGTAAAAAGGATGAAAGAAAATGGGGATCCAAAATTAAGTTGAAGGGATTTTCATAGAGATGTGCAGAGAAATAAGAGGGAAACTTCTCTATGTTATCAGACTGACTGAGCTTCCGTTAATGAAGGTTAAGAGGCAATTCTCCGTGGTTCTCAGCTGTTTCCGCAGGTCTTATGAGCAGACTTAGTGACAGCTTTTGTTCAGTACTATCTTTTAAAGGATATTTGTAAAGTAGACAGCCTTTTAAGCTGCAAATGGTGTCTCTCTCTCTGGAGCAGAGGGAAGATTCGTTTGCTATCCAGAAGAATAAAGATAACATCTCTCTCCCAGGCAAAGGTTGGTCAGGCTTGCTAGCAGCCCCCTTATAGGTTAGGGTTCCCTAACCTTAGAGTTTCTCAACCATGATGAATACCCACTGCGTTTGCAACATCTACCTAACCCTACCACCATTTTGACCCCAAGGGACTTGGGGGGCAAGAGGATGCATGCAAAGAGAACTGCTGCAAAAATGAAGATCATGCTGCCTACTGTGCTTTGAGTAATAAAGTTCTTTGTCTCTGACCCAGGAGCACTGTGTCTCAGACCATCATCCAGGGAACCGAAGGAGGCTCACTTGCCAGCATGCAAGCAAGGTGAAATCTCAGGTCTCACAATTCCTGACCAACAGTGGTTCCCATTCTCTTTCCTTAACTCAGGTCACTCCAACAGGAGGATACACCAACTTCGCAGGTCTCTTGCAATCAAGACTACATTTTGAGAGATTCTACTTTAAGCTAAAATAAATATGCTTATGTTTATCAACATTGGTCACCAAAAAATATTACTATAGCCTACACATATCTGTAAAATTCCAATTCACTTTTAAAGAACAAACGTAAAAACATAGTTTAAAAAAATACTGAAAAACCAACTACTTTTGTGAAAAGTACAAAAATAGAGTCCTCTTCTAAAAAACAGAGGAAATCATGTTATTGTAATAAAAGACTGCTAGAGGTGCAAATTAGAGGCCTTTTCACTCTGCATTAAAGAACATGTTTCTGTTACATGTGACTGTGCAATTCATTTCAGCATTATAATCAAACCCAATGTTTAAGCACATACAATATGACCAAGCTCTATGATATACTATGACCAAGCTCTGGTGGTACTGAGTATAAATACTTTCTATAAAGACTTAGTAAATATCTTTATTTTTTTCAACCTTGCAGTTAAAAAAAATTAATATGAAAGTCAGAGAACGGGGGCCAGCCCCGTGGTTGAGTGGTTAAGTTCACACGCTCCACTTCGGCGGCCCAGGGTTTTGCGAGTTTGGGTCCTGGGCACGGACATGGTACTGTTTATCAAGCTATGCTGAGGCAGCATCCCACATGCCACAACCAGAAGGACGCACAACTAAAAATATACAACTATGTACTGGGGGGCTTTGGGGAGAAAAAGGAAAAATAAAATCCTTAGAGTTATTAAAAAAAAAAAGAAAGTCCAAGAACAGATTCCCAAAAATTCACAAGTAGTGAAATTCTTAAAAGGCACAGTATTAACAGTCTGAAAAAGATAAGGCAAACACCTTTCAGCAAAGTCACTGCATATAAAATCACCTAACGTCAGTTCCATGTAACTTGGCTCTATGTAACTGAGAACCAAAACAATCTACTGAAAAGCAGAGTCATTTCAATGAGTGGATTTACATAAACAATTAAGATACTACTTATGGTAAATCACAAGCTTTGGCAGGAAAACTGCTCACTGGCTCGCCAAAGACTTGGTTTGGCACACTGGTGACCCACTGCCAGGACCATTACTGATAATTTGCTCTCTATCCCACAGTATTATCTTCCAAGTATGCTTCAGTCGGTCATTTCACATGTACCGAGCCCCAGTGGGAATGGTTAGTGGAACTGAGCACCTTGCTTCCATTTAGTCTGGAAATGTGGGATTCCCAAAATTCCTCAAGAAGAAACAGGTGACAAGCTGCAAGCTGGAGAGATCTTCCACAAGGGTAGGACATTAGAAAAATTTAAATAATAAACAAAAATAAATAAATAAAAAGGGAGGAAGGGAGAACTGAAGTATACCAGAAATACCTGGTTAACTTGAATCATGAAGCTAGAGGGAAATATGTTAGTTTTGATGCCAGATAAGTGACAGCCACAGAAAATTCTGGGGGGTGGACAAGAGGACTGGTGAAGGAAGGGTACCATAAAGCAGCATGGACACATATAGGGCTTTCCCACTCCACAGTTGCTATCCAGGTCATTATAAGAGACTATGTGGCCATGATCTCTCAATTGCACTCAAAGCTTACATTTTAAATAGCTAATAGATTATTTGAACTGGAGGAACAAAACTAAATTCACCATTCCCCAGAAAACTGGTATTCCTTCCCAGTAACTGCATTTCCGGCCATGGTAATACCATCCAGCCAGTCCCCAAAATTAAAATAACCTTGAGATCTCCAACTCTTTCCTTTCTCACATTCCCTATGCCAAACTGATCACAAAGTCCTGTTGTCTCTTTGATTCCCTTTCCTTCTCCACAACCAACATTGTTTGTATCTATATCCTCATTACTACAAGAGGCTCCTCGCAGGTCTTCCTGTCTCCATTGTTTTACTACTCAAATTCATCCTGCATATCTATACCAAACTGCACTCTTAAACCACTTCTCTATTCTTCTCTCATTCCTCCCCATCTTGAGAACTTATTATATGTAATAATTTATTTACTAAATTTATTACACGTAATAAATAATAAGCACTGTCATTTCATAAACAGTATGTGTTGGGTACTGTGCTAGGCATTACTATAATCATGATATCTAATCCACACATCAATTTGTGATGTGGCTATAAGTAACTGTATTTTAAAGAAGAAGAAACTAAGGTTCAAGGTCAAATAATTTACCTAGGGATTACTCAGCTAGTAAGTGGCAGACATTTTTAAATGCACTTTTTTTTAAAGCAGGATTTGAGTCCAGGTTTCAAACTGACTCAATGCCGAGCTCTGTCTGTCACACCACATTGTCTCTGCCTCCCCAGTGATTATTTCATCAAATCCAAGCACCTCTATCTGCTTTTCCAGGTCTTCCATGATCTGGACTTCTGGACCTTCAATATATTATTTCCCAGTACTCCACCCAGACACCACTCTGTCCAGTGAGGTTAGTTGCCTTGCTGAACTCCAAATACACCACACGCCTTTTCTCATGCGTTTCCATTTCTCTCTAAATCTGACCTCCTTGAGGCCAAGCCCACAGAGCTTTCTCAACTATTCCAGCCTCCAGTGACCTTGTTTTTTTCCCTGTTAAAACCTACACAGTCATTTCTCTTTCACTGACCTCTTACCCCTAAAAGCCGCAGGCAAATCATTATTTCTGGGTTCCTATACATTCATTTTCCTTTCCTATCTAAGCTCCCCAAGTCCAAGCACCAGGTCTTACAGTCTGTATGTTAAGTGTTGGGGCTACGACAGTGAACAAAACATTTAACAACATATACTGGTTCAATAAACGTATACCTAATATTCTAGCACAAAACAAAGTTAACTGATTTTATACTCATCTCTGGCTATAATACTGACTCAAAAATTAGTTATCGAAAACTAAAACAAATATTAATTCCCTGGCTGACACTAAGTCACCATTAGGGGCTATACTTAGAATGTTCTGTTGAATTGAAGTTTAATCAGCCAAAAGGAAAAATTTGATCTGCCCATCGAAAGTATGTCATCGCAAAATGACAGTTCATCAAATGCTTCTTCACTTGGTCTACGATTTTCATATGCATACATAAATATAACTGATCAAATAACTGGTAAGGTCTCCAACTGGAATAACTGTTACAAGCTGGAAACACAGCTTTTGAGATAGAAAAATGAGAATGAAAACAGTAACATCTTTAACCATCCTTCACTGAATACAAGACTATGTAAAGGACTTCCAAGTCAAAAAAAAGAATAAAATAGCCTATAAGTGGTCCTTAGGCAGTTCACCTTCCTACAAAAAGGCCTCACAACTAACTCTTTTAATACAACAGCATTTACAACCAGAAACTTTCAGGGTAAGTGATGTTCAATAATCTCTTGAATTAATGATACTTTAGAGCATTTTTATTTAAGGAAAGATCTTCCTGTGATTCAACGACTCATTTATTATTATCATAGGACTTAACATGCTATAAAACTACTTGTCAAATTTCTTGTCCCCAACTAGACTATCAGCTCCTTGAAGACAAAATCATGTCCATCTTGGTGATGGCTGTGACCCCAGCACCTAGCTCAGCACAGAATAAATCTCACCAAATATTTACTGTATGAATAAAACCTCAACTATTAAACACGAAGCTCAAAATATAGTTGCTTATATTTTTTAATACTTCTATCCAAAAAGTAAATAACAGGAATTTAAAAATTCTTCCTCACAAATAATCACTTCATTTGGTATAACCTACAAGGGCAGACAGCTCAGACTTTTCACTTTAACCTTACAAATTCTGGCAAAATACAACTCATCTGTGAATTTCTTCTTAGTTTACACACTCAATTATAAATTCATTAAAGTTAATCGATCCTCATGTCATAGCATTTTACATTCTGAACAGACTTCGGAGACCACCAGGTAATCCCTTCGCATTATGGATCAAGAAACAGATTCAAAAAAATAAGGCTATACGATTAACTGGTGTTAAAACGCAGCCTCTGATTCTCAGTTCCATGCTCTGTCCTCAATTCATCAATTAATTACATGTAATGCAAAGACATAAAAAACCTTTTTATCACATAATCTTTGATCAAAGTAGGACAGTACTCAACACATCTTTCTCATTTCCAATTATGCCAAATCTTTCATCCCAGGACCGCAAAGCACAGTAAGGCAGATTTAGACTGAAGTCCACTGCCCACAATCCTCTTACATGGGAAGATAAGACCAGATCCCAGATCTGCTTTGCACATTCAGTCTGTAAGACTTACCAAATATCAAATCCGTTGGCCTCCTAGTACTTTAAAGCCTTTGTGGTTGATTCCAAATACTACGGAACTTTCTACGCCTAGATAATAGATTCCCCGTGCAAAACAAGTAGAAATATTAATACCCTCCATATTCAACTTTCTTTCCTAGAATTCAAGAAATCTTTTATTATCTTGTTAACACTGTGAGGAGAAGGTCCATTCTAGCAACAAAGAAAAGGTCTCTATTTTATGTGCCAGATTTATTTTCTATTTGGTAGGAATTACTCTTCCAACCTGGCAGCAAAGGTAAATAATTTGCCCAAAGCCACGCAGCTCCTAAGTAGCTAAGCAGTAATTCAAACCCAAGTTGACCTAGAAATTCAATTCATTCTCCTTCACTTCCTCCAAGACAGAGTCCCAGTCTTCAGGGAGTTTGCAAAATAAGTCACCAACATGGGCCCTCCAAAAAATTAACTAAAGATAAGACCCAAATGACACTGCAAATAAAATAAAATGAAAGGCATATAATGTAGTAATGATTAACACAGGCTTATTTTACTCCTATAATCTACCCTTCCACACTGCAAAAAAACTCCTGAATATGCTTTATTTTTCAAATTTTATATACAATTTATTTAACTCTCCTTAGAATTTATCTGTTGAAACGAATCACAAACTTTACAGAAAATAAAATTACTGGGACTTACATTTCAAATCTGACCGCAAACAAGAGCTTGACTGACCTTTGGGCAATATACTTGACCTCTGTGCTCCTTGGGGATAAAAAGAAAACTGCCTCATAGTTGCTTCTGTTGTTTCAATAAGTTAATAAACGTAAAGCCCTTTGAACAGTGTCTGGCACAAAGTAAATGCTCAATACTTGTTAATTATTGTAATCTACCATAATTATCATCACCATCATCATCATCTAGAAGATCAATGTTATGATGTTACCAGAACATGACATTACTAGAACATCAATGTCATAAAGATGTCATTTTTGTCTGTTTTGTTCACTGCAGTATCCCCAATGCCTGACACATAGTTGACACTCAAACATTTGCTGAATTAATTAATTATGATTACTAGTACTTCTATTACTAAATAGAGGATGATTTGCACTGAAATGTAACTGCCTCTGGGGAAAAAAGATTAATTGAGCATGAAAAACAAATTGCTACCTGGAAATTTAGGAGCGGTATGAAATGAGGAACTGCTAGTAACCCAACTGCAATGCTTATTGGAAGAGAGAAGAGGGGAGGCTACTTCCAAGTCAAGGAAGCATCTCTTCAGGTTAAACTAACCCACCAGAAGAAAAGTCAATACAAAAGTATTTGCTAAGAGCCAAAAGGTTTTCAAGCTTAGACAGGCTTCTTTGTTCATAACTGGGTAAAAGAACCTAAAATAGGGGACTTCCGAATCTCCTAAAGAAAATCTAACCTGGGCCTTGACAGCAAGGACTAACCCCACTCTACAGAGAGGAAAGGAGCATCAGAGAAAGGAATTAATGTATCTAAGGGCACAGCAAGCAAAGTGGGAGCTTTAACTCTCAGATCTGAGTGCAGATAGAAGGGTCCCCGAACAATGTGTAGTGGCCACACAATCAAGCATCTCAGCCTCTCACCCGCCTCTCTCCACCACAGTGAAAACCAGGACTGTCCATGTGCTTATCACGGCTCATGGGCAAGTTCTTCATTCACAATTTTCATCGAGATAACCCATCAGCCAAGCCACAGCCCGAGGAACCTACCTGCTTCTGAGGATCCCATGAATTGGCTAATGGCTCTTGACCCTCCACCAGAAGAAGCAGAGGTTTATGGCAGGAAAAGGCACTTTAATCATTTTCATCTCTTACTGTGAAAACCCTCAAAAGAACGAGAACACTGGGGAAAGGAGCCACTAGGAGTCCTGAACAGGCCTCAGAGAACATAGCCCTCTACCTCCTTTCCCCATCCATATTCCAGACTTCCACTAAGACATACAAGCTAATAATGTTAACATCAACTAATGGGCACAGTAAAGCACTAACCAAAATATATAACAGCCTTTAAAAACAACTTATTTCTTGAGAGCAGTGAACTTCTGGTTTGTAGACAAACTGGCCAACAGAGCTAGTCAGACTTGACACGGGAGAGAAGGTCCTGAGAAAAACTTAGTGCATTAAGAGTTCCTAGGCAAGTTTCAAGTTCCCCAAATCTCAGTTTCCTTGTAGGATATAAGGTGAACAGTAAAAATACGTGGCACCTGAGGTCAAATGAGATAATTTATATAAAGTACTTGGCACATTGCCTGGCACAAAGTAATCATTCTATCAATGTAAGTAAATTTTTTTCTGTACCCTCCCCCAAATAATTATCTACCAAGTATCCAGAATCCTGGTTAAAAGCAAACATTTTGCCTCATTCCTTAAGCCTGATTCTTTACATGGCAGCACAGCCAAATAATTCTGGTTTAGTGATAACTTCTGTCTAACAAAAGTTTAGGAAAGGCTGTTTCAAAGGATAGGCAAGTTGAGAATTCTACCCCTCAAAGAAAGCCATTCAGATCACAAGGACAATTAAGAGAACTTTTAGTTCATCTGAGAAATCAAGTCAGTAACTAAAAAAACTCACCCTCAATTCCAGCCTTGGAGTCCAGAAGCCAAACCTGGACATGTGCAGCACTGGGTTTTCACACGTCAGGAATGGACAAAGCAGCGCTCAACATGTCTGGAGGCACTGAAGGCAAACTACCAGCTCAGTCAGCATATGGCCTTGAATGAACAGTGAATGTCTAAATTCTGTTGTCTAAAGCTAATCTCCCTATAATCTTGTTAATTTTCCTTTGTAGATCAAATACCAAAGATTTCTATTTAATTACCCTAAGCCTCTCAATCTCTTCAAAGTGCAAACATTTTGTTAAAATAATATGTTAAATGTTATATAAAGTTAACCTAGTTATCTTTTCCTTAAATATTGGAACAGATTTGATTATTTATTCAGATGTACATTTATTATTACTCAACTTTATAGAACACTACAATACACATTTTACTACTACATATAGTCTTTTACTCCAATTTTCTGGCTCAAAGCAGTCTCTCTTTCTTCTTGTTAGTGGAGGACAGTGTTGATTAGAATCCCAAAACAATGGAAAGACAAGAGTCTAGGGGTCTAATCCTAACTGTAGGGCTAACTTGCTGTGTGACCTGGGGAAATCACATCTTCTCAGTCTCCTTTCCTCCTCTACATAATGATGCTAATTTAACTCTAGTTCTAAAATCCTAATATAGATGCCAAGCGAATTTTTTTTAATTTAGTGGTTAAAAGGTGTATAAAAATAGTTGAAAGTTTATCACACAAAACTGGACAGGTTATTTTTCCCCCCTTAAATGTCTACATTCCAAGCTCTTCAAATCTGAAGTTATAACAAATCATTTCATCTCTGAAATTGCAACTTATCTGCCAGTTATATACCATACAATTCTCCCCAGTACACTGACAATGTCTTGCTTCTACCCAATCAACAAGGAATGGATCATAACATTTTATTTCGATTTCTATAGACTTCTCCAATTTCCAGGCAAGTTTTCTGCATGACAATAAACATCAGTAACCAAAGATTAATTTAATTATCAAATATTTTGAGTACCTAATCTGTGCCAGTTATGCCAGATATAGGGGATAAGTGATTAAGACACTTCTTTCTTATCCTCAAGGAGCCACAATCCTGCAAAGAAACAGCACGTGTGCCATCACTCTAACCCCTCTCCCAGGCAGATATCACTAATCAGTCATGGGCCTCTCCCTTGAAATGAATACAGCTTTGGCTCCAGGATTCCATGTAGCCATTACTAATCAGATGGGCCTGTTTTAACAGACCTCATCACAACTGTGAAGAGAATGGTACTTCTTGCCAATTCTCAATTACCATTTTCTAACATTCTAAATTAATTCTTAAATGAAGAGAATGAAGCCTATGAAAGCCACCTTAGTCTAGATCAGGTTATCCATTTTACATATGTTCTCTTTAAAGGCCAGGGTTGTTTCACGGCAGCTAGTACATGCTCAAAAGAAACTAACGAAATTAGTGAAAATAAAAATAAGGCCATAAAATTTTGAAACAAAATAATATGGCTTAAATAATCTGTCCCTGATAACTCAAAGGGTCCAACTCTTTCATCTATGCAAGAGTTATCAAAATTGTGTTGTCTTCAAACTACAGACAAGTTAACTTCTCTTGACCATGACCAGCTATTCAAATATTCTTTGTCTTCCATGCGTGCATCATGGTGCAGGACTCTGGAAGCTTGAACTGTACTTACCTAAATGTTTGACCAACTCTAAACCACTTCCTAAAGAAAATCTAGGCCTACCTACAGGTGGGAAGGACCTCACCAAGTCAAATTCTTCCATATTTAAAACAATAATAGTAATCTCTCTATCAAACACACCTGAGAAAGTAATCTACAGTTCCAACTTGCCCGCTCTCCTGGCAGAGAGCAGCTTGAAACAACAAATATTAGAAAAGGAAAAATCCACAAATATTAACTATTCAATTCTCCAAAGTCTCTACCTACCAAAAAGTATGCTTTAGCCACCCATCAGGGGGTAATGAATGTGTGTCCTAGGGAGATGATTCTGTTGTCTTTAAAAAACTACTATCATGCATCATGTTGTTCAAGTCTGTCGTTTAAAAGCTATCCCTCTGAGTTTAGTATTAATAAAAAGTTTCACTCATCTATCCACTTTGTCTTGACAATCAGGAAGCTCAAAGCTGAATTTCACGCCCAACCAACAACAGCTATCCTTTGCTCCGGGTTCTGGTATACCACATCCATCTTCCTATTGCCTTCACTGCAAACTCATGTTTCTCTGTTTTTCATGCTTTTTATGATAGTCCCATGATGTGTTTCTTACTAAAGCCACATCAGAATACTTTTGGAAATGAGCAAGGGGTATAAATAATTTAATAAAGTAACTTCATTACTAAATATTTGCCCTCACTGTCCCCCAAAACCCTCCCCTCTCTGCACTCCTGTGCATGCTGTTCACCCCGAACATAATCTCTGCTATTTCTAGCTTTCAGTGACTTCTCCCAGAGTCCTGAGGTTGAATGGACCAATCATTTGGCCTCTAACATACTAGTACAATACTAATTTTTCCATATGCACTTTCTGTTCATGTGCATTGTCTTAAGTTCCTCAAAGACTGTGAGATCCTAGTGGGCAAAGAGTACATCTTACATATTTTTATATTCCCAGCAGCATCAAAACAAGCCTTGCACACTGCAGACACACAATAAAGATGTGTTCTGTTAACAGGAAGAGTAAGTCAACATTTTCGAAAGCCCACTAGATGAAACCATGTAGGACATAGGACGTAAAGGCTGAAAGGGAGGTTTCTGTTTTAAAGCAGTTTACAATCCAAAGAACTAAAATATGTAAATTATCTATGTAGCCCTCAGGGATTGCATATATGTAAATACAAAGAAAGTTCCGGGAATGGCCGCATTTGGCAGGGTTAGGCAGAGTACAAGGCAGCTTTCAGTTGAGTTAAAAGGAGTAAGACTTGTGAGGGCATTCAGCCACACTCCAAAGAGGTACAAGGTGGTAGTACTCAAAGAACAGCAAAAACATCTCCATGGGTGTAGCAAGGAACAGCCAGCATCATTAAACAATGGACGTGAACTTTGGGGACAGCTGGCAGAGGGCCCAGAGGCAGCAATGCAAAGCAAGAGCCTGGTTTTCTTAAAGGTGATTTAATAAAGTAAAAACTTGGGAAAATAGTTCACAACTACTGTGTCAAGAACAGATAGGAGGGGGAAAGCTAGAATCAGAAGTCTGACAGTAAATTCTAGAAATGCAGATCAGACAGGGCACCTTGGCTATCTGCACTCATTCTCAAGCAGGAATTTGGGACAACCCATTTAAGAGCCTATCTCGGCACACTTGCCATGACAGCCCCAAGTGCTAGATCAAGGGTTTCTACCTCACCTTTTTGATTCTGAGACCTCTTCTTAGAGTAAAATAATGTCTCTCCCTGTCACACACACACAGAGCTGTAATTTAATGTACGTGGCTTACCACAGAGGCAGGATAACAAAATGGCTTAGAGCAACTCCTGGATTCAAATCTCAGCTCTGACACTCTTTAGGTGTGCAATCTCAGGGAACATACTCAACCTTACTTAGCCACGTGTAAATGGGGGATAAAAAATTATACCTGCCTCTCAGTAGAGATACATAAAATGTTTAGAAGAGTAAGTAGCTTGGTAAGTTCTCACCCAATGTTATTAAGAAAATGAACAATAAGGTATGAATTTTCAGACCCCCTGTATTAACTTCAGTTCTCCAGAGGTCCTTGATACCCAGGTTGAGAGTCACTGTCCTAAAAGATAAATGCAAAGTATAGCAGAATAGCAAATTCCATCAGCAAGGACTCATGTGGCAGCCACAGAATTAAGCACTGTCCCAGGGGCTACAGAAGTCAACACAACACCCAACAAATAAGGGAACAAAGCAGAGGGTGGATGTTGGAGGAAAAGGAGAAATATTGATGCAGAAGTTAAAAGGAGCCTGAAACTCAAGCAGGAGCTTAAAGTTGGAAGCGAAGTGGGGAGCCAAAAATGTCTGGTCAGGGTGTGGCATATTGAACGTGTGCTTAAGGAAGACTTTCCTGTTGGAGCCTGCAGGACAAGCTAGAATGGGGGCGACTTCTGCAGCTCCCTCACCCTCAGCCTCAGCCAGACAACTGCAGTCAAAGCTCTAAATAACGTTCTATTTCTAACCTGCACTGATTCACACTGCTGGTCACTTAAATTGGTAGAAGCCACATCAAGAGTTACATTAACAGCTTAACTAATTTCTTGATAATACTAAAATCTCTGCCTTAAAGAGCTCATGTAAGCTTAGTAAACACTTGAGCTTCAGATCCAGGCTAAGAAATCAGAAAAAGGGGAACCATCTGCAGAAGGGCCCTCAGCATTAGTATAATTAGTATACATACTATATATATATAAGTATATATAGTATGTTGGCCTTGACCTGCCTTACTGCCTGAATTTAAGGGTTCTCTTCCTCAACCTCAGATCCTTGTCCTACCACCTCTCCTACCAGTTTTCAAACACTTGCTACCTTTAACAAAGTAAGATGCATGAATAACTAGAAACTAATCCGGTAACAAGGAGTTAAAACCATCTGTCTAACGGGCTTTGACTTTATGCCTCGCCAATTTCAACTTTTTACTAATGTTGGAGAGCGCTGAAAGGAGAATCTGAATCCCAGCTGGACACTTGCTAGCTGTTTGACCTCAGGCGAACCAAACGTCCATGCCTCTGTTTCCACATCTGTAAAGTGGGGATCATAAAAGCACTCCCTCAAAGAACAGTTGTGAAAACTAAATGTTATTATTAGTCAAGTGACTCACATAATAAGAACAGTATGTATTAGCTATTATTACCACATTTACTTCAGAGTAATACTGGCCACCACCAGGAGATCTCCAGGGGCACACAAATCACATTTTTTCTACAATAATACGTGGGCAAAATTATTTCATCCCCACTGAATCTAAAACAGCACATCTCGGTAAGACACAGTGGTCTAGCCCTACCTATTGCAACACCTCTAAAAGATGATGTCACAAAACGGCTATGCTCAACCTGTGACCTGGGGTTCCAACACTCGGGACAGTTCCTCGTGATTACCACAATCAAGGAAGTCATTTCTTTGGAAACAGAACCGTAGCCTAACTTTTGGACCAGTCTGTCACATCCACTTCAAAAGTGTGAGCATGAATCTCAGAAGTTCGTGTGATTAAAAGAAGTTTTTGTGAGGTGTGTTTTTTTAAACAAAAGACGTTTCCTGGTCTGGGACTCCACAGCACTACTTTCTTTTCTTTATTCCGTCTGGAAATGTGGTGAGGGGGAACCAAACAGCACGGCACTCCCTCCCCTGCTTCCGAAGCCTTGGCAGGCAGGCGGCCCTAACGCGCCGATAAAGCAAGGGGACCGCTCCGCACAGCTTCACGGACAGCCGGGTCCCTTCCCTCCCCGGGCACTAGACCCGCCAAGAACGGCCTTTCAGGTGCCCCCCAGAGGGCCTGGAGAAACGAGCGCTCCGGTCACCTGCCGGACAGGTGAGAGAGGGTCGTCCTCCTCAGGCGTGGGACCACACCCCTTGCAGAACACACGCTCCCCGCCCCCGAGGAAAACGAGAATCAGCGCGCGCAGCGCACTCCCCACAAACCACCTTGTCCCCGACTCGGGCGGCAGACACCTTCCGGGACACCCGGAAGGCTGCTCCTGGAAACCAGGCGGCCCCGAGCGCCAGGCGAGGCGCACACGTGCCCGGGCGGCAGTAGGCCCGGCTCCGACCCCGCCTCCGCACTCACCTGGCCCGTGATGCCAGTGATGAGCGCCACCTTCCTGGGCTTGCCCATCTCGCCGTCCCCGGAGCCCCGGGCGCCGGGGCAGCGTGCCGGCGCGTGTGCCATATCCCCGTGGGCGCGCGGCGGCGGGCAGGGCAGAGCGGAGGCAGCAGGGCTGAGGCAGCGGCGGCGGAGGACGTGGGGGTGTGCCCGCGCGCGAGTCGCCTCGCCCAGGCTGCAGGCAAGGAGCGCACCGCGCGGCCGGCCGCCACGATCTGACTGGCGCGCTCGGGAGGCCCGAGGGGGAAGGCCGGGGGCGGGTCGAGGCGGGCTCGGCGGCCCGGCAGCTGGGCTGCGGCCTGGCGGGCGCCGCGTCATCCGCGTCAGCCCGCGACGCGCCCGCGGCGCCGGCGGCAGGCCCCGCCCCCTGACACGGCCGCGCTCCACGCCCTCTCCGCCGGCGGCCGCGCGGGCGGGGCGGGGCGTTCGTGGGGCGGGGCGATCGTGGGGCGGGGCCTGCCGCCAGGCTTTGCTGCCGACGGCCGGGCTCCTCCGAGCCTCAGGGCGAGGGAAGTGACAGCTGGCGTTCCCGCGTGACTTGTCCACTCGCGAGGGCGATGGTGGGTGGCGCGGGCCATCGGCGGCCTGGACTTCACCGTCCTACCCTCCATGGAAGCCCCATGTCCTCCCCTCCGCCATTCCGAATCTCCCGGGAATCCAAATAGTACCCGAGGATGCCGGGAGGAACTATGGGCTGACTTTTCCTTTAGGAAAAAGCCATGAATTCCAGATCGACGCGTCACGGGGCCTGGGTCACCGGCTTTGATAAATAATTCGTGGAAACCTGTTGCAACGCCTTTTGAGGAGTCTGGTTTTATGTTACTTGAAGGGCACTAGCGTTACAAGGCCCCTGAATGGGGTCACAGACGTGGGAAATGACTAACCTCACCTCTAGCCTGGCTTTCTGGTTCTTGAATTTCCCTGAGGCTTGAAACCAGCACAGAGTTCCTTGTAACTCCGTTCCACGCATTCTACTTCGGAGGACTAACAGGACACAACAAGAAAGTCTCTGGCCCCACCCATGTGCAGCATAAGGAAATATTGAAAAGACTGCACGGATCAATAAACTTGGATGTGGACAATTTCAAAAAAAAAGTAATTCAAATGCAAGGTGGGGTCCTAGCTTGATGTCTTTTGAATTTGACTTCCACGTGGCAGCTGCACATTGCACTGGGATAGGGGCAGAGTTGACTCAGACAGTGGGAGGATAGCAGGTGTATGTACCTAAGCCGTTGACAGGAATCCAGGAAGGAGACAGAAACTTCCCTATCTCCACTGCTCTGCTTATCTGTCCATATTCCTCGCCCCAGTAGATCACCTCAGATCGTTCACTTCAAATCAATTTGAGTGACTAGGAGAATGCCCAACCTAACATGCAAGATGTATTACAGAGCTCAAATCCCCAAATCAGAAAAGCTTGGGATTAAATTAAACATCTTCCTGTCTGAGCTCCTCAGGAATTTTCCTTACGTTTATGAATAGACTTATCTGGTTTCACACCTTGCCTCTCCTCTGTCCATTTTATTCTGAGAACGACAATAAATGTCTGTTACATGCAGTAGCAGCAGGCTGCCTCTGAGACGTGAATGAAGAGGCCCTAACACAGAGGAAAGTAAACACTCTCATTTAGGAGAACTCACTGTAACCAGGAAATGGTTTTGAAATCTATTAGATTATCTTAAAAACTTATATTTGTTTTAATATAAGTATGCTTTGAATTAATTTTCAGATAAACTATTTAACCTTTTCCCCAAAATCAGTGAAAACAATGGGTACTCAGGGAGTTCATGCCAAGTGTCTCTGCAGCAGTGAGACCTCCTCCCACACCAGACATTTGCCTGTCCTAGTTAGAAGTGTAGCAGTAGAAGACCCAGAGAAAGAAAACTGATAGTATTGTAGGGCCTCTAAATAAAATAATTACAAAATATTGAGGGAAATGGTAGTTCAGGAATACGGTGTAAGGTTGAAAAATGAAGGCTATTTCTCTAGAAAACTTCTCTGAAGAAAGGTGGTAGGGCAGTGTATTGGTCTGCTACGACTGTCATAACAAAGTACCACAGACTGGGCAGTTTAAACAGCCAAAATTTATTCTCTCACAGTTCTGGAGGCTGGAAGTCCAAGATCAAAGTGTCAGCAGGGCCGGTTTCTTCTGCAGCCTATCTATTCGGCTTGTAGATGGCCATCTTCATGTTATACGGCATTCTCCCTCCATATGTGTCTGTATCTAAATTTCCTCTTCTTATAAGGACACCATCCAAAATGATCTCATGTTAACTCAATTACCTCTTTAAAGGCCCTATCTCCAAATACAGTCACCTTCTGAGTTACTGGGTGTTAGAACTTCAACATATGAATGGGAGTGGGGAGAGGGGCACAATTCAGTCTATGACAGGCAAGTAGAGAGAAAAGAGAGATTTTCCTGTTTGGTTTTTTTGAGCCGAAGGGGAGCTGGTGGTTGTTGCCATCCTAGTGGCATTAGGGCAACTTGAAGAAAGTCAGCACAGGGGCAGCAAGTAGATTATGTTAGAAGAAAAGCTACAGGATAGTGGACAGTGCAAAGGGCAATGGTCCTAGTTGTATTTTACTCTAAGACAGTGGTTCTCAACCATGAGTGACTTTGTACCCCAGGGACATTTGGCATTGTCTTAAGACATTTTCCGTTTTCACAACTGGAACTCTGCTGCCTACATCTATTGGGTAGACACCAGGTATGTTGACAGCTTGCCTTAACAAATAATTATCTGGCCTAAAATGTCAATAGTGCTGAGGTTAAGAAACCCTGCTCCAGGAGACGGTAAAAGGTCAATAAAGGACAATTACAAGCACACGGTTGAACCGACAAACACTCTGGCTATAATATTCAGTGACTTTAAGGTGTGTTATGAAGGAAGCTAATAAATTTAGTAACTAATTGATGATGCTTATACCTTCACTCACAAACATTGCTAAGCTCCAAAAACATGCTAGCTGCTGAGGGTAGAGCAGTAGAGAAGAAATAAGCTTCAAGGAGCTTATAGACTAAAGGCGATGTGACAGTGTATCATTTCATAACTTTAATACCATTTCATATCCATTTTAACATGATACAACATATGAAGACAAGGGCAAGGCCACAAACTCCAAGTTCTCTAATTAGATAAAAGTCAACTGTATTAGTCAGCTCAGGCTGCTAAAACAAAATACCATAGATGGAGTGGCTTAAGCAACAGAAATTTGTTTCTCACAGTTCTGGGGACCAAGAAGTCCAAGATCAAGATCAAGAAACCCAAGATCAAGAAATCCAAGAGTTCTCTTCCTGGCTTACAAAGGGCTGTCTTCTTGCTGTGTCCTCACATGGTGGAGAAAAAGACATCTCTCTTGTGTCTCTTCTTATAAGGGCAATAATCCCATCATGAGGTCTCTACCCTCATTATCTAATTACCTCCCAAAGGCCCCCTCTCCAAATACTATCGCAATGCAGTTTAGGACTTCAACATATGAATTTTGGGAGGATACAATTTAGTCCACAGCACCAACCATTCTATACAATACTTAATATGTTGAATAAGTGTTTTTACTTCTTTATTTCCCATTTCTTGACATTGAGTAGATGCCAATTATTCGAGAATAATTCCTCTGCTTTCCCCTCCAAATTTTCTCTTCTTTTTAAATTTTTCTTTCCTTTGCTTTTCACTTATGGGACAGTTGCTAATCTTCTTTCACCACACCTCAAGTTGGAAAACCATTGATAATGGCTAGCATGTATTGAGTGAGCATGTAAGAGGTGCCAGACACTGTGCCATATCTCATCTAATTCTACGAAGTAGGACGAATAATTATCCTTACTCTGTAGAAACTGAGGATCAAAAAGTTCATAAACTTGCCCAAGGTCACATAGCTAGTAGTTGGTTATAGTAGATATAATGATTGGCTCTTTCAATCCCCATTCCATGTTCTATTTGGAAAAACCGAAGTGCTAAAACCCACATTTCCCCAGATCATTTTGCATCTAGCATTTTGGAGGCAAAGTGAGTTCTGCCAATCAGATATGCTCCTCCTCAATCTGGCAGGTAGAAGTGAAAGGGAAGTCATCTTTCTACTTGTGGTCAGACTGACCTCAGAGCTTTTGGCAACTAGACACTAAGTCTGGGTCTAGTTACAAGTTTGATGAGCAAAAGACCCAACTGGGGTGGTGGCAGCAGCAGTTTCCTAAATTCTGGCTTAGAGCTGTGGTAGTGTGCCCTTGACATCAACAGACCAGTGATGGTCCTCTGTTCCTCCACCCCTTAGAAAGACTTTTTTTTTTAACTGAAAGTTTATTGAGATAATTGTAGATTCAAATATATTTGTAAGAAATTATGCAGTGACATCCCATGTACCCTTTACCCAGTTTCTCCCACAGTCACACCCTCTGAAACTATACTGCAATATCACAAGCAGGATATTGACATTGATAGAATTCACCAATCTCATTCAAATTTCCCCAACTTTGCTTGTACTCATTTGTACATGGGTGTGTGTGTTTAGTTCTATGCCATTTTATCATGTGTAGGTTCATTCATCTACCACCAAAGTCAAAGTACAGAATAGTTCTGATGACACAAGTGTGCCTCGTGTTGCCCTTTTACAGCCCATTCCTAACACCTGGAAACCACTAATCTGTCCTCCACTTCTATAAGTTTTGTGTCATAAATGGAATCATACAGCTTGCAAGCTTTGGGGATTGACATTTTTTACTCAGCTTAAGTTTCCTGGAGACTCATCCAAGTTGTATATATCAATAGTTCGTTCCTTTCTATTGTGGAGTAGTATTCCATGGTGTGGATGTACCACCATAGTTTGTTGAGCCATTTACCCATTGAAGGACATCTGGGCTGATCCCAGTTTTGGGCTGCTACAAATAAAGCTGCTGTGAACATTCATGGACAGGTTTTTGTGTGCATATAGTTATCATTTTTCCCAAGAGCACAATTGCTGGGCCATATGGTAATCGCATGTTTAGTTTTATTTTTTTAAAAAATCCAAACTGTTTTCTTGCAAAGTTTGTAAACAGAATTTCTTGCAATAAATCTCTTTCTACTTGAAATGCCTGCAGTGGTTTCTGCGTCCACTCTCAACTCTGACTGACATGGCAGCACAGACAAGACAAACCTCAGACAGACTCGGGACTGTTAACTAAGACTGAAGACCAAAGAAGTGGTTACATGTGTGGGAATATGACTGAGAGAGAAGGGTTGCAGCAAGACACATACAAGGGAGAAGTAGAGACCATTTCCTTTTTACTTTTCCTCCACATTAAGATTTAGACCAGTTTTCCAGTACAGGAAACAAGCCGAAGTAGCGAATTTTTAAGTAAAATCTTATTAACTCCAATGCTGTTTGTGATGAGACAACTTAGATCCCTGCTTTTCCACTGTTTCTCTTTGAAATAAAATTAAATTGTGTGAGTCTCCTTTCTCAGAATTTATGGCATAAGCAGCACAGTTTTAGAAACAGAATTGGAAGGTGATGAGATAGCTCTGAAGTTTATAAGGACTTTCTGAAATCTGTCATCTCAACTTTAGGCTATATCATTCTACAAATGGAATTATACTGTGGCAAGTTTTTTAGACCATGTTTTTAGAAAAGGAAAAAGTATTCAAAATAACTGAAGACATGTATTTCTCATATCCTCACTTGTGTAATTTTCCACCAGATAGCTCTCTATCTTCAGGCAAATGAATTTCAGAAGTTGGAGCTCTGGGCCCTCTATATGTACCTCTATCTCTAGTCGAGTATGGATGTCTAAAGTCATGTTGCCTCTACCTCTTTTGTTTTTTAATTTTCAATTTTTTTAGTTGGACTAATAGTTCTCAAGCTAGGAGAGCTATTCATTGGGAAAGTTTTCCACTCTGGTAATTTTAGTTTCTTAATTCACAAACTTCTGGGAAACAGAGCCTTGGGATTGTTGCTATACCAACTAGTTAGAATCTCCGCTCAAGGCACACAATGTTGTTTTCCCATTAGCGGCATCAAAGCCGGGGGGAAAGCATGTGAAGCTTTAAGTCTTCCTTGGCTTCCATTTTCAGCGTTCTCCTCTCCAGATTTCAAAACGCATATGTGCTCACTCCTCTCCTTGTGATATTTCCTAAAGCTTTGCTCAATAAAAAGTGAATCTCCAATGACACAAAACACTAGAGATGAAGTAATACATTATTCTTTAAGTTAGATGAGGTAATAAAACACTCTTACTGTCTATGGAAACTTTCCAGTTCTTGGCTACTTGTCTGATCCTTATACTATGTCAAAATTGTCTCAAGGTTAAGATATAGGTCTCATTTTTAATTCTAAGCATTCTAATTCCAGAGAAACTTTACCCTTTTGCACTAACATGTTTAACATATTCAAGATGCTATCATAAATTTCAAACTCCTCTAGGCTGAGTCCACGTTAGTAATGGTTTCCAATATTCCTTCTAGTACATAGATGCCTAGTAAAGGTCTTGCTAGGGACCTAATCTGTATAGGTAACAGAGGAATGCTAGGATTATAAAGGCAAGCACCTCAAATCCTATGCATTAGAGGATTTTCTACACCTCCTAGGAAAAATGGTAAAGAGAACTTTGATCCTTATGAACTTTTTAAATGGCCCTCTCCTTCCCACCAAGAGAGAGCTCCCTTCAACCTCTGGGAGGCATGTCTTAAGGAATTCAATCTAGGACAGAAGAAGGGCTGAAGGGTATCTGAGCTCTGTCCTGGATTGTGTCCTAATCATTAGTGAGAAGACTCACTTTGATGTGACAGTGGATGGAGCCACTAAATAATCCTGAAATGTTGCTCTAGGGTAATATGTCCCAACTTCCCAAAGCAAACTGTGAGCCCTAAAAAAGCAAGCTGCTTTTCTGGGAACCTCATTGAAAAGCAGTAAGCACTGATGGAAACAGAAGCTTCAGCAGCCCGTGAGCAGTAGAGATAGTTGAGGTTAAATCAGTACCGGCTGTGGGCCTGGCATGATGACTGTGGCAGCAGATAATCATTATGGCAGACACCATGGCTTGACTTTCAGCACAAGGAGTGTTCAACAAGTTTTCTGGGAAAGAAACGTCAGGGGGTGATTAGTGTGAACTCATCATGATAATTCCATTCCCCTTGTCAGTGAAGGACTAACATATACATAAGATGCAACACTATCCAATGAGAGGTGATGGGTAAAATTGTTCTGATATTGAGTCCACCCTCCTTCTACTCCCCATGGGAGATATCCTCAGGTTAGTGTTGATGGTGTTCTGTCCTTCCTGGAAGACACCCAACCAGATCATGCCTGATTACTATGTAACAAACTGCCAGTGATTCTGTGAGTCAGTTAGTTGAGTGGGGCTCTGCTCGGCAATTCTTCTGCCCTTCATGACATCAACTAGGGTCACTCATTGGTACTCAGCTGATGGTTAATATGGTCTAAAGGGTCCAAAAAGTCTTCACTCTCAGTCTGGTACCTTGGCAGGACAGGCCGGAAGGGTGGTCTCAGCTGGTATCTAAGATGGCCAGGCCTCTCTCTCCATCTGGCCTTTCTATGTGGGGATCTCTCCATCTGGTCCTTTTAGCAAAGTAGACAGCTTACACAGTGGGTCAGGACTACTCAGAGTAAGAGTTCTAAAAGACTTAGGAAGAAAATTCAAGTCTCCTTATGATGACTTTAAGTCTCAGAATATCACTTCCATCACATTCTATTTGGTCAAAGCAAAACACCAAGTAAGCCCAGGCCAAACTCAAGGGGAGAGAATTAGATTCCACTTCTCAATGTGAGGAGCAGCATGAATGTGCAGAGAGGAATTGATAGCGGTCCTCTTTAGAAACTATCTACCTCAGGCCATCCTTGGGCCACTCAATTCGCATTCCTTCCTTATGCAAAATACACTCACCCCTTGCATTAGTTTTCTACTGCCGTGTAACAAATTACCACAAACTTAGCAGCTGAAAACAACACACATTTACTATCTCACAGTTTCTGTGAATAGGAGTCTGGGCACAGGTTGACTGGGTCCTCTGCTCTCAGGTCTCACATGACTGCAACCAAGATGTCAGCTGGGCTGTGTTCTCATCTGGGGGATTGACAGAGGAAGAATCTGCTTCAAAGTTCATTTGGTGGGTGGCAGAATTCATTTCCTTGTGAATGTATGACTGAGGGCCCTGGATTTTTGCTGGCTGTCAGAAGAGGCCAGCCTCAGTTCCTAGAGACCACCCACAGTTCCTTGCTATGTGGGTATCTTCAATGTGGCTGCTCACTTCATCAAGCCAGTGAGGAAAATCCCTCACTCCAGTGTGCTAAGACAGAGTCTAACATAACCTAAACGAAGGAGTGACATCCCATCACCTTTGCCATATTGTGCTAAAGCAAGTCATAGATCCCACCCTCACTCAAAGGAAGGAGATCCTATGAAGGCATAAATATTGGGAGGTGGAAATTATTGACCCTAGGGTCTGTCGACCACACTCCTTCTTTGGAGGCCCCAAAATTTGGTGGCTTAAACAAAAAATCATTATTATTGCTTATAGTTCTGTATTTTGACTGGGCTCAGATGGAAAGTTGTCACTTAAGCTCACTCTTCTGGTTGAAGTCAAATGGCATCTGGGGCTGGAATCATCTGAAGGCCTTGACTGGGCTAGAAGTCCAAGATGGCTTCTTCACTCACATATCTCATGGCTGGGTTGGGGTAACTAGCATGCTAGAGCCTGGTTTGGCATTTCTGTCCCTCCATGCAGCCTCTCTACATGGCCACCTTGGGCTCCCTCACAGAGTGGGAGTCTCAGATTTGTTGGATTTATTATATGGCAGCTGGCTTCACAAGAGTAAACATTCCAAGAGTCCCAGGTGGAAGCTGCAAGGCTCTGTATGATCTAGGCTCAGGAGTCATGCAGTGTGACTTCTGTCACATTCTATTGGTTAAAAGCAAGTCATAAGGCCAGTCCAGATTCAACGGGTGGGGACTACACTAGATCATGAGTACTTGGAGGCCTGGCTCATTGGGGGAGCCATTTGTGGAGGCTAACTTTTAAAACCTAAAATATATCAACCTGGAAAATCAACGTAATTACTTTATACTGTTTTAAAACTATCTCTCACAGGCATATCACCTAGATCCATATCCAGATTCCAGATGCAATTTTGACTAAGCAACCAATGCCACGTTGGTGCATTATCCACTGACTGTTTAATAAAGACAAGCATCAAACACACATAGTCACCCTGAAACCGTGTAACCATGGCAAGCCATGTATATACATCATCCATTATCTCTGATGGCTCAAGACCTAAGAGATCAGGACCTATCACAAGAGAGAGTCTGCTGAGAACTTCTGGAAAGGGTTTTTGCCCCTGAAAAAAATGGACAAAGGAAAACTCACCTTTCTGCTTTTGGGTGTTGTTATCTGAGGGTATGATGCTTGGAGCTGCAGCAGACATCCTGTGTCTATGCGGGGAAAGTCAAAAATTGTAGAGAAGCAACTCAGAATCCTGACACAATGAGCAGCTGTGGTAACTAATTCTGAAACTTCTTACCTCCAGGCTTTTTGTTATATGAGATAGTAACTTCCTAATTTTTAAAACAACTTTAAGTATTCTGTTACTTGCAACGCAACGTATTCTTATTGTTACATATCTCCAGGCCATGGAGCAGAGAGGTAAGGAGCCTGGCAGCCACAGAAGAACTATAATGGCCACTAAGATCGTATAATCATCTGGCACACTGCCAGGGAAAGTTGGGGCCTTTGGGTCTTCCTGGTTGAGAATCCGCCCTTTAGCTATCCTTTCTGAGGCCAGGTGGCCTGAGAAAACAAGTTCATTGTTTTGTTTCCTTAGAAATTTTTTTTACCCATCTAAGCTTTAAATAGTCTCCCCTTTTCCAAGCCTGGCTTCATGTTGGAAAACCAAGATTATCTTTTAGGAAATTTATCTATAATTATCAAAAACCTGGTGTTGCTTCCATCATTCCACAGATTATTACTAAACCCAGAATCAGAGTCAAATGACCGTTGGTGGGGCAGTGTATTAGTCTCCTAGGGCTGCCCTAACAAAGCACCATTTAGCCTAGAATAAATGCATTCTGTCACAGTTCTGGAGGCTGGGAGTCTGAAATTAAAGTGTCAGCAGGGCCCTGCTCCCCCTGAACACCCTAGGAGAGGACCTTTCCTTGCCTCTTCCTAGCTTCTGGTAGTTGCCAGTAATCCTTGGGGTTCCTTGGCCTGGAGATACATTACTCCGATCTCTGCCTCTATCATCACAAGGCACTCTCCCTCTGTGTGTCTGTGTCCAAATTTTCTTCTTTTTATAAGGACATGAATCCTATCAGATTTAGGGCCCACCCTATTCCTGTTTGACCGCATCTTCACTTGATTACATCTGTAAAGATCCAAATAAAGTCATTCACAGGAGCCCAGGGTTAGGACTTAAACATATCTTTTGGGGACACACAATTCAACCCACAAAAGGTAGTGATGGTGAAACTATTAAAGGACTAATGTGATAGTAAACATCCTTAATTGGAAGAATCTAATGAACTGCTGGTGGCACAAAAGACAAGAGCCTATGGACAGATTTGGGAAGGCTGGATTTAAGTAGACAGATGATTGGATGATGAGGAAGGAGAATGTAAAAGGAACCTGGGTAAATTTTTCTGAGGAGGTGGAATTCTCTTGGGTCGCCAGGGAAATCACGTGGGAGAGAATAAAGTCTTTCATTTACCTAGCACTTATAACTCAGCAGCCATTGGATGAAACACCGCTAGTATTGTTTCATTACTTCTCACAACTCTAAAAGGTAGGAAGCACCTTCATTTTTTAGAAAAAGAAGTTGGAAGATAAGAAAGTTAAGTTAATTGCTTAAAGGTTACTTAGCAAATAAATGGCAGGGCCAAGAATAAAATTCAACTGTATTTAAAAGCAAAGTCCATGCTCTTTCCATTCACATAAGTAACCCTGCGTTGTCAACAAATAATTATCACATGCCTACCAAATACCAGATACCGGACTAGAGGATATGTTTCAGTAGATGCTGCCAAACTGCCTTCAACAAGGGTAGTCAGAGTTTACATTTCCATTTACAGTGCTTAAAGGTTCCTGATTCTCCAGCCCATTCCCCAAACCAAATATTCAATCTGGAATTCAAAATCGGATGGTATAAATTGTATCTTGGCTTAATTTGCATGTTTTTGATTATTAGTGAAGCTGAGCGTTTCTTCAAATGGTTATTTTACCATTTTTATTTATTTTTCTCCAAATCACTTTGTCGTACATTTCATCCACCTTGTGTTGGGTTGTTTATCTTCTTACAGATTCTTGAAGTTTTTATATATGATGAATATTAACACTCTTTTATTTTATATGTTACAAATATTTACTCCCATTAAGTTGCTTTTCATTTCCCTTTGTTTCTAGTAACTTACTTGGAAAGATATTCCCCACAGCAGGATTGTAGAACTGCTCCTCCATTTCTGCTACATTGTATTTTTATGTAAAATGTAATAAAATATATTTTTCTCAAATGGATAGCCAATTATCTCAAAGCCATTTATTGATTAGTCTATTTTCCTTTGTTGTGTATGAAGTTACAATTTATATATGAATCTTATACTAGAATCTCATTTTCATTGATTTAATTATCTATTCCTTTTTCAATACCAAACTCTTTTAATATAATAGCTTTATCTAATACTTTGTATGTTATAATATTTTCCTCTTTACGATTCTTTGTTTTTAAAATTTCTTCTCTATTCCTATACATTTTCTCTTCCTGAATAATATCAAAACCATCTTGTCAAATTCTTTCCACTGAGATGTTTTGGGAGGAATAACATTAAATTTACAGATTAATATAAAATATTTATATCTTTATAGAGTTGTTTTCCACCCTTTAATTTAGGACTGTAAAATTTTATAGTTTTTGTCACATAGCTCAAATATTTTTATTATCTTCATGCCAAGATTTTATAATTTATGTTGTTATTGTGAGTGGGAGTTTATTTTTCCCAATATTTCCTAATTGGTTATTGTGAGAAAATAGGAAATCAATAAAATAGGAAACAAAGAAACCATCGATTTCTATATCTTGATTTTTTTTCTTCACTCTATAGGGTTGCACCATAATCTGTTCTTCTTTACATATTCATGTGTATATATGAAAGTATTTATTTCACATATATATATGAAAATAGGAGGAGTAAATGCCAAGGGGTTATGAAAGGGGAAAAGTTTAAATTATCTGGATTGGGCCCTAAAAGCCCCATTAGGCCTTGAATGCTAGTGTAGATAAAGATCTACCATATTAAGGCAGTTTTCTGATAGAAAGCTTTGGTAAAGAGAGCATGACAGCCATGTAACAAAGCCCATAGGGTACATATATCTGCCATTTTGTCACTCTTATAACAAGCTGGCTATATGGAGGTAGGACAAATGGACAAACAGATTCTCCACTAGTGATTAAGGACGAGTGTGCCTTGAGGAGGCAAATGTGGTGGAAAGGCATGAGGTCCTTCAAATGGGTAGGCTTGGGATTCTAGGAATCCTTATGTAGATGAGTGGAGCCCAAATGAAAATGTCAGAGCCCAGACTCATGTACAGGATCTGTGCATGAAAGAATACAAAGCATAGAGTCCTTATCTACTGCTCGGGTCTGGCTCTCACACCTGTATGAATGTGGGTAGAGCCTAGATAAAATCATCTTATGAAAGTCCAGGAAGTAATCTCTCCCCACTAATGGAAACTGGGATTGATGGAATCCATCAGTCAATCTAGTTGTTGAGTATTCACTGTCTGCCAAACTAATGGTAAGTAAACTACACCTGAGAAGAAGGTGAAAACTCTGGGGGTAGGAAACTGTCACGTGTTTATCTAACTCATCAATCTGCAAATCAACTTCTTTCCTCCAAGACAGTAAAGAAACAGAGCCTAAGGAAGGACGACAAAAGTTGTGTCCTTTCTCCTTTTTAATATCACCCATGTTGTCAGAGGTAAGTTTAGCTAGTCTCAATAATCAGTGGGAAAAGAATCTCAAGAGGGAGGAGGGAAGAAGGTGGAGGTGAGTAGAGGATGAAGGTGGGAGGAAGTTGGTGCTGGGAGTCAGCTCCCCAAAATGGAAACAAAGAAATTCATCTCATAACTCAGATAAATATATTGTACTCTATTTCTGGAGGAGGTGTCAACTACACATACTGTCATCATTTTGGACCTGCTCCTTCCAAGTCTTATGAGATATTGGGTTATTCTTTGGAGGACCTCACTCATTCCCACAATTTGGAGAAGGATGCTGATTTAGCCAGGGTTACATACCAAAGTATCTTGTGTCCGCCTCAAAAATAAGACACTGATTTGCTTTCAGATCATAGGTCGTGTTTGATCTAGGACATCAGAAGATACTTAAAATAAAAGGAGAGACAAAGGCAGCCACTACCTCTACCTCTGAGGGAAGTGCCCCAGCTGGATGAGGTGTGAGATGGGAAAAAGCAGAGTTATCCCCTACTTATCCTGGCACTGGTTCATCACTAGTAGGGAGAAACACTTCTAAGTATGAGAGCTGGTGATGATTCTTACATATCTCTTCACCATGCCTCCTCATCAGCCCTCTCCAGAGGTTACAGTAAGAATTTAAGGGATAATACCGATCTAAGAGAGCCAAATTAAAAGGTACCTCATACTGAAGTGGAATAGCACCTAACGTGCATTCACAAGAACAGCAGTGACCACAACGATATCAGCAACAGTGACATCAATTACAGCAGCAATGATGACAAAAAGTAGGCTGGCACACTCTATCAGAAATGGACTGATCCAGCAGGCAGGAAATCAATAAGGACGTAGTTGAATTCAACACCACCACCAATCAACTGGGTATAATTGACATCTGTAGACTACTTCATCCAAGAACAGCAGAATGCACATTCTTCTCAAGCTCGCATGGAAGATTCACCAAGATAGACCATATTCTGGGCCATAAAAACACCTCAATAAATGTGAAAAATAGAAATCATATAACTATATTGTGCTCTCAGACCACAATATAATTAAATAAGAAATCAATAACAGGGGACAGACCAGTGGTGCAGCAGTTAAGTTCACATGTTCCACTTCAGTGGTCCAGGGTTTGCTGGTTCAGATCCCGGATGTGGACCTATGCACCACTTGTCAAGCCATGTTGTGGCAGGCGTCTCACGTATAAAGTAGAAGAAGATGGGCACAGATGTTAGCTCAGGGCCAGTCTTCCTCAGCAAAAAGAGGAGGATTGGTGGCAGATGTTAGCTCAGGGCTAATCTTCCTCAATAAAAAAAAAAAAGAAAAAGAAAAGAAAAGAGAAATCAGTAGCAGAAAGATAACTGGAAAAATCCCAAAACATGTGGAGATTGACAACATACTTCTATATAACACGTGGGTCAAAGAAGAAATCTCAAGAGAGATTTAAAAATATTTTCAACTGAATGAAAATGAAAGCACAAATTATCAAAATTTGTGAGATGCAGCAAAAGCAGTGCTTAGAGGGAAATTAACAGATTGAATGCATATATTAGAAAAGAAGAGCTCTAAAATCAATAATCTAAGTCTCCACTTTAGGAAACTATAAAAAGAATAAGAAATTAAATCCAAAGTAAGCAGAAGAAAAGAAATAATAAGAATTAGAGAGGCTAGCCCCGTGGCCGAATGGTTAAGTTCGTGCATTCCACATCAGTGGCTGAGGGTTTCGCCAGTTCGGATCCTGGGTGAGGACATGGCACTGCTCATCAGGCCATGCTGAGGCGGCGTCCCACATGCCACAACTAGAAGGACCCACAACTAAAATATACAACTATGTATTGTGGGGATTTGGGGAGAAAAAGCAGAAAAAACAAAAAAAAGAATTAGAGCAGAAATGAATGATATTGAAAACAGGAAATCAACAGAGAAAATCAATGAAACTTAAAGCTGGTTTTTTGAACAGATCAATAAAATTGATAAGCCTCTAGCCAGGCTACTAAGTAAAAAGAGAAAGGACACAAATTATTAATATCAGAAATGAAAGAGGGGACATCACTATGAATCTCATGGATATTAAAAGGATAATAAAGGAATATCACGAACAACTCTATGCCCACAAATTTGATAACCTAGGTGAAATGGACCAATTCCTTGAAAGTCAAAATCTGCCAAAACTCACAAAAGAAGAAATAGACAATCTGAATAGGCCTATATCTCTTAAAGAAATTGAATCAGTAATTAATAACCTTCCAAAACAAATAGCACCAGACCCAGATGGATTCCCTGGTTAATTCCACCAAACATTTAAGAAAGAAATTCTACCAATTCTCTACAATCTCTTTCAGAGGATAGAAGCTGAGGAAATACTTCCTAACTCATTCTAGAAGGCCAGGATTATTCTAATACCAAAACCAGACAAAGACATTACAGGAAAAAACAAGCCAACTACAGACCAATATCTCTCATGAACATACATGCAAAAACCGTCAACAAAATATTAGCAAACCAAATCCAACAATGTATAAAAAGAATTATATATGGCAACCAAGAAAGATTTATCCCAGGTATGCAAGAGTGGTTCAACACTTAAAAATCAATTAATGTAATCATCAGCTCAGAAGGCTGATGATCACATGATCATATCAATAGATGCAGAAAAAGCATATGTAATTAGCTAAGCTAATGTGATAAGACAAGGAAAGCAAATAAAAGGTATACAGATTGGGAAAAAATAAATAAATCTGTCCCCTGTTCACAGATGACATGATTGTCTATGTAGAAAATCCAAAGAATTAACAAAAAATATTCCTGGCACTAACAAGCGATTATAACAAGGTTGCAGGATAAAAAGGTTAATGTGCAAAAGTCAGTCACTTTCCTATTACCATCAATGAACAAGTGAAATTTGAAATTAAAAACACAATACCACTTACATTAGTGCTCCCCAAAATAAAATACTTAGGTACAAATCTAACCAAATGTGTACAAGAACTATATAAGAAAAACTACAAAACTCTGATGAAAGAAGTCAAAGAAGAACTAAATAAATGGAGAGATGTTCTGTGATTTATGAATAGGAAGACTCAATATTGTCAGGAAGTCAACTCTTCCTAACTTGATCCATAGATTTGATGAAATCCCAATCAAAATCTCAGCAAGCTATTTTGTTGATATTCACAAATCAATTCTAAAGTTTATATGCAGAGGCAAAATACCCAAAATAGCCAACTCAATATTGAAGGAGAAAAACAATGTTGGAGAACTAACACTACCTGACTTTAAGACTTACTATAAAGCTACAGTAATCGAGATAGTGTTGTATTGTCAAAAAAAACAGACAAATAGATCAATGGGATAGAAAAGAGAGTCCAGAAATAGACCCACGTAAATAGAGTCAACAGATCCTTTGACAGAGGAGCAAAGACAATTCGATGGAACAAAGACTGTTTGTCTCTTCAAATGGTGCTGGAACAGCTGGATATCCACATGCAAAAAAGTGAATCTAAACACAGACCTTATACTCTTCCCCAAAATTAACTAAAATGGATCATAGACCTAAATGTAAAATGCAAAACTATAAGACTCCTAGAAGATAACACAGGAGAAAACCTAGTGATAGGGGTATGGTGATGCTTTTTAGATACAACATTAAAAGCACAATCCATGAAAGAAATAATTGATAAACTGAACTTCATTAATATTAAAAACTTCTGCTCCGTGGAAGACAATGTCAAAGATTGAGAAGACAAGCCACAGACTGGAAGAAAATGTTTCCAAAAGACATATCTGATTAAGAACTGTTATCCAAAATATACAAAGAACTCTCAAACCTCAACAATAAGAAAATAAACAACACAATAAAAAAATGGCCAAAGATCTTTACAGACGCCTCACCAAAGAGGATACACAACTGTCAAACAAGTATATGAAAACATGCTCCATATCATATCTCATTAGGGAAATGCAAATTAAAACAACAACAAGATACCGCTACACACCTATTAGAATGTTCCAGATTCAGAACACTAACACCAAATACTGATGAGGACATGCAGCAACAGGAACTCTCATTCGTTGCTGATGGGAATGCACAGCCACTTTGGAAGACAGTTTGGCAGTTTCTTACAAAACTCTATATACTCTTACCATGCAATCCAGCTATCACACTCCTTGGTATTTACCCAAACAAGTTGAAAACTTATGTCTACACAAAAACCTGAACATGGATGATTGTAGCACCTTTATTCATAATTGCCAAAACTCAGAAGAAACCAAGATGTCCTTCAGTAGGTCAATGGTTAAATGAATTGTGGTACATCCAGACAATGGAATGTTCTTCCGTGCTAAAAAGAAATGAGCTGCCAAACTATGAAAATGCATGGAGGAACCTCATTAAAGACATGGAGTGGTGCAAATTACTAAGTAAAAGAAGCCAATTTGAAATGGCTACATACTATATGATTCCAACTATATGACATTCCAGAAGAGGCAAAACTGTGGTGACACTAGAAAGATCAGTGGTTGCCAGGGGTTGGAGGGGGAGGGATGAATAGGCAGAACACAGAGGAATTTTAGGGCAGTAAAACTACTCTGTATGATACTATAATGGTGGATATATATCATTATACATTTGTCCAAACCCACAGAATGTACAACCCTAAGAGTGAACTCTAATGTAAATTATGGATTTGGGGTGATTATGGTGTGTCAAGGTAGGTTCAATTACAAGAAATGTACCACTCTGGTAGGGGATGTTGATAATGCGGTAAGCTATGCATGTCTGGGGACAGGAGGTATATGGGATATCTCTATAACTTCCTCTCAATTTTGCTGTGAACCTAAAAAATTAAGTCTTTAAAATCAAAGGCCTATGCAGATCCCAGCAGGAGCAGGATGGTAATTGTCTTTCAAGGTCTCCAAGTAGTTGAACATCTGTGACCCTGGTAAGAAAAATACAGAAGATGCCAAAAATAATGCACGAACCACCTGGAGCACTCACAGAGAAAGGAAAGGGACAGGCAGCTTTGGATCCCGTTTGGATCCCTGCTGTTGGGTGGAAGCCAAGGGGAACAAGTGTCACACTGATGTTATTACTGTCTTCTTGTTGTTGCTGTAATTGTTAACCCCAAGCCTTAACTGCCATCCCTTCCTCTCTATGTGTCCTAAGAAAGTGAGAGGTACATACAAGAAAGACTTTTCATTTATGAAAAAGAAGATATTTAATGGTTTAAAAAACTTCTTAGTGGTACTGAAGGAAAAGTATTCACCATGAATTAACGATTGTTGGGGTTTGCGGATGAGTACATGGGAATTTACTAAAAGTATTCTGTCTGCTTTTGTAAACGGTGAAAGTTTCCACACTGCAAAGTTAAAAACAACAACAAACAACTCTTCTGACATAGCGATACTGTTCTGTTGGAGTAGCTTACCTTTTGTCACTCCGTTTTTTCCAGCGTTTTCTGCTCACAGAGCACTCAAACAGGGATAACAACTGAACGAGAGGCCGGTGGAGCGCATCATGTTTGGATTCGGGCACGGCACAACCCCCTTCTAGGAAACTGGTAAAGAATTTGGCTCAGGTCTGAAACCTAAGTGGTTTCCTACTTCCTCCCTCCTTATTTGGAGACACCTGGCCTAGAATGGAGGCCTGCCTGAATTACCCACCCAGTGAAAGGTGGCAAATCTGGAACTGAGAAATGATGCTGGGTCTCCCCGCTGCCATGAGAAGGTGGGGGATCTTCCTTGCCAGGTGTGTTCATCACAGGGGAGCTGGAAGCAACGAGACCTTGCAAAGCCCAAGCACAGAGTGAAAGAAATGAGGAGCCTGGTTCCTGCTTTTGGGCACAGTAACCCAGTGACTTGCCACCAATCACAACCTTACTCACCACACCCCCTCCCTGGGCATGGAATGAAGAAAGAGACAGAGGTATAAGTCAGATGTTTCCTTCCAATGGTTCCCCAAGAAAGAACAGGGAGGCTTGCACCAAAGTTCTGTCCACCCCTTTGTCAGAGGTAGAAACATGGGACAATCAGTTTACCTAAGAAGAAATACTACCAGGAGAAACATGGTGTAAGAGGAAGCAGTTTAAGAGAGCAAAAATGTATTCCACAGAGGATGCGGGAAATCTGAGGTCGTGACCCTGGCTGGTGATAGAATCACAGGAAAGTTCTTTATCCTCAATTACCTCGCAGTTAAATGGGGGAGGAAATGTTTCCTCTCTCCCTCTACACAGCCCTCTCTATTTTCTGAGCACTTGGAGACTAAGACACTGGCCTTGTCTTCAAGGAGCTAAGGTCTTAGGGGACTGGAGAAAATTACTGTCTTCGTTCTCTTCTAAAATCTGAAATCTATGATTGTTAAAAAGTATGGTATACCTCTTCATGCAGCCAGGTTTCCATTTCAGTTAAAATTAGCATGACTTTAAATCAACCATAGCATAAATTGGACCAAACATTACTACTGCTTGTTGATATCCTAAACTAAGAATGTTACTGCAACTTTCTCTTAATGCGTCTTATGCATCTTCCAAGTCAATCCTGAGAAAATCCGTAACACTCATCCAGGGAGGAAAGCTCGTGCATTTAAGCAATAGGATTTCATTTTTTTTGTTTTTAAAGATTGGCACCTGACGTAACAACTGTTGCCAATCTTCTTTTTTTCTTTTCAATTGCTTTTTCTCCCCAAATCCCCCCAGTACATATTTTAGTTGTGGGTCCTTCTAGTTGTGGCATGTGGGATGCTGCCTCAGCATGGCCTGATGAGCAGTGCCATGTCCACGCCCAGGATCCGAACCGGCGAAACCCTGGGCCGCCGAAGCAGAGCGCGTGAACTTAACCACTCGGTCACGGGGGTCGGCCCCAGCAACAGGATTTCAAATACACTATTGTTGAGTGAGTAACATTACCTAAAAATCAATCTGATCTAGAATATGAAAAATCGATACTTTTAAAACGTTTTTATTGTCTAAGTGTTTCTGGTTAAATGTGTGCAATCTTGTGATCCATACAGATCACTTGGACGGCTACCTAGTTGCCAGCAGTATGAAACTGCAGCTACGCTGCAATCAGCCACAAATCCAGTGAGTAAATGGATTTTGTGAGCCGCTCCAGCAAATTAATTGAACCCAAGGAGGCGGTTGTGGTAACTTCCAATCTGCAGCCAGTCAGTCAGAAGCACAGGCATCAACCTGGGCTTGTGTTTGGCGTCTGAAGTAGAGGGTGGTCTTGGGGGACTGAGCCCTTAACCTGTGGAATCTGATGCTGTCTCCAGATAGAAAGTGTCAGAATTGAACTGAATTGCAGGACACTCAGTTGAGTCAGAGAATTGCTCCTTGCTAGTATGGGACTGCCTTCCCTCCCCCCACCCCCGACCACACACATTGGAATTGGGTCCAGAAATGTTTAATATGTCATCTAAGAATGGTTATTGCAACTTGTAAAAAATTGTCACCAGTCCTTTTAAAAATCTCTGAAAAAAAATTCACATAAAGGACTAATTCATGGAGTGTAAAGGGCAATGAGAATAAGTAAAAGTTACAAAGCGTTTGCTCACAATTGCATACGTTCCACTCTGCTATGCTGGGAATTCCATTTATATATGCAAAGTTTATATGACATTCTTTGTAATCCAGCATAAACCTTTGATCATATTTAGAAAAAAGAAAAAAATCAAGAAATAGCAAAATGGAAAGAGAATTCAAAGTGAATGGAAATTCTTGTTTGGTTAAAAAATTTCACACCTCCCTAACTGTCTTTCTCTGCCTCTTGATTCAAAGCTCTAAGGCATGTAAGCACTAGAGATTAACGATTCCTGCAAAAGTCTTCTTGGGTTATGCTGAATCAAAACAGAGTTCTTAATGAATTAAGAAAGTATTGAGAAAGTAGAGAACCTCTGAAGCTCCCAGTTCCGCAGAAGCAGACTGTGCATTTTGCTTGTTTGAAAACACCCAGAACACATTGGAAAGATATTCGATAAAGCCTTACTGAATTGGATCTTGATGAGAAACAGGCAACGCTGTTCTTCTCGTAGTTCTATTTTATGGGGGTAGCTTAAAAATTAATCCATTTAGATTATGACATTCAAGGTCAGGAATGTCCTCCTTCCTTCTTCCTCGCTCTGCGAAAGCCTTTCAGCTTCTCGTATTCAGTATTCCCCCTGCATAAAATACAGACTAGTAACCAGAATTACAGTAAAAATTTAAAAACAAAAACAAGTGCTCCTATTAAAAAGTTTTAAAAAGTCCTTTTGTAAAGAGGAAAGACTTCTTTTTTTTTTTTAAGCTTAGCCCTGAGCTAACATCTGTTGCCAATCTTTTGTTTTTCCTTCTTCCCCTCAGTACACAGTTGCATATTCTAGTTGTAGGTTCTTCTAGTTGTGCTATGTGGGATGCCACCTCAGCATGGCTCCTTGAGCAGTGCTACGTCCACGCCCAGGATCCCAGCTGGTGAAACCCTGGGCCGCTGAAGCACAGCACGCTTCTAGTTGTGCTATGTGGGATGCCACCTCAACATGGCTCCTTGAGCAGTGCTACGTCCATGCCCAGGATCCCAGCTGGCGAAACCCTGGGCCGCCGAACCAGAGCACGCCAACCACTCAGTCACAAGGCTGCCCCAAGAAAAGACGTTTTTAGTGTTCTCTTCAAGTCCATTAAAGGGCTTTGAGAAAAATGCTGAACAGTTTCTTTTTGCTGAAGTCCAAGAAAGACAAAAGGGACCTAAATTTTAACTTAGATTGAAACTTTTATTTATCCAACTTTCACTCAGAGAATATTTATAAGTCCCTACTGCATATCAAGCGCTGTGATAACTAGTTGTTAATGCTGGGTTAGCTGCTGGAGTGAGCTACTAAAGGAAGTAGTATAATGTGAATCGTTACAGATCTCTGATGAGAAGTGACACAACTCTCTACTCTAGAGGGTTAACAGGAAAATGGGAAGTGGAGCTAGGTAAAACTCTAGGTGCCCTCTGTCTCTCTAACTCTAACTCCATGCTTATCATATATCAAGATTGGAAAATCTCAGGCATTCTGACTTAGGTTCTGTTAAAAGATCGTAAACTTTTATAGGGTGAAACAAAGCCATGGGCACCATTCTGTTACCTAAACTTCCAATAATGAAATTAAGTGAAATGAGACTAAGCATAGTGAAGCATAACATAATTTGGTTTAGTGAATCAAAAATTATCTATAACTCCACGATCATAATGAACCTAATTGTAAAACTTTTCTGCTACTTGAAAACTCACAATGTACAGAACTAGATCAAATGCATTCCATTCTAGAGCAACTGTGAAAGACTGATTGAGAGATATTGCTAGACCCAATGGTTTCTTTAAGGATCTCTGGATGTTTAGATTCTTTCAGAGACTCCGTATGGATCACCAGAGTAGACCTGGAGGACCATTCTCAGGAATGAATCTAGAAATTATACTAGTCATGAATAAACGAAAAGCAATAAGATATTGGAGGTATGAGGAAGCCATTTGGTTTAACTCTTATTCGGCTTGACCTTGTTTTTCCAGAAAAGCTTGACGTGGCCTGTTGAACATGCATTGTACATCTGCTTTAAACATTTACAGTGTCCCAAAACCAAGAATGATGACCTTAAAGATAGGAATGTTGCCTTCCCCCCATATCAGCATTTCTTTAAAGATAAGCATTTATTCCCAGAAACTAGAGATTAATTACAGACCTACTAGGCTCATCTTGTGACCACTGAACTGCTGACCACTGACCTGCTGTGCTTATCTTGTGATCACTGACCTTTTGTGCTTGCAAAGCATCTCGTGACTGTAGTAAAAGAGGTATTTCTGTCATTTTTGACGAATGTTTCTTGTTCCAAGATGTTACATAACCACTCTGTACACCCCACTTCTTCAGAGCATTTCCTTCCTCATGAAGGTCGTTTCTTCTTGACTGTAGTCCTCAAAACTGACTCATATAATAAACTCACCCAAATTTTGATTTATAGATTGATTATAGATTATCTGCATCAACACTAGGTAGGTGTAAATTACTTTTTACTCTTTTTGTCATTCTGAATTTGATCTGGAATGACAGAATTAAAATCTAAAAACAAAACAAAACAAACAAAAATGAGATTCAAGGGTAAAACAAGGGGTTGAAGCTAACAAGGCAAGTTGTAAATGAGACTGGGAGGAAAGTTGAAAATAGACAGTGATGGGTCTTATTTGCCATAATAAAGAGGCAGACTGTGTTACTGATATTTTGGGATAGACAATTCATCATTGGGTTGTCCTGTCCCAAGCATTGCAAGACATTTAGTGTACTTGCCTCCTTTCCCCCAGTTGTTGTGAGATGCCCAATGCTCTGTTTTGGGTAGGATTCTCCCGTAAACAGCTATTGAGGCAGGATTTGAATGCACGTAGTTCATTCAGGAAGTGGAGGACACACCATAGGGAGTGAGAAATTGCTACAAAGAATAGAATGGAATCAACAAAGGGTGTGTTATTAAGCTAGCTACTGCTGTGGGTAACTGAGCCTAGTTATGCAGGAAAACTTGGAAATAGTATGGAATAGCACCTCCTAGTTATCTCACCAGGGCAAAGGAGTGGAGGCATTCATACTCCAATTTCTGCCAGTCTTGTCTGAAGGCTACTGGTATGTTTGGGGTGTGGGATATTTCTTCAAAAATAGATGGGAGTTGTAAGGACCAGAGAACACTGAAGCATTAAGTCCCGAGGGATATAGGCAGAGAACCAACATTATCTGATACACAGCTCATTTTTTACATTTAATTTTATTTTTTAAATTTCTTTTTCTTTTTTTTCTTGAAGAAGATTAGCCCTGAGCTAACGTCCTCCGGCAGGCGTCCTCTTTGTTTTTTCTTTTTTTTCTTTTTTGCTGAGTAAGATTGGCCCTGAGCTAACAGCTGTGCTCGTCTTCCTCTATTTTATATGTGGGTCACCTGCCACAGCATGGCTTGATAAGAAGTACTAGGTCTATGCCTGGGATCCAGACCAGCAAACCTTTGGCCACCAAAGTGGAATGCGCAAACTTAACCACTACACCACCAGGCCGGCCCCCCATTTACTTTTAAATGTTCTTCTGGAGGTCAGTACCAACCCTAGCTTGGTCTTGTCCTGCCCAACAAGACAACTGCTTCACATTTTCAAGTGTCATGGAAAACCTTTAGGATGTGAAGCAATCATTGTCAGAGTCACCTTTTTAATAGCATTTGGTTAGAGAAGAAATTCAAGACTGAAGTCCTAGGAGCCAGTTAAGAGGATGTTGCTCTAGTAAGAAGAGTTAGAAAATAAACAAAATAAATAAGTAAAACAGTATGTTAAACAGCAATAAGAAAAACAAAACAAAAAAATAGAGCAGAGAAGGGTATCAGGAGGTTGGGGTAGAAGGCTGTGATTCTAAATTGTACAGTCAGGGAAGGTCTCACCATGAAGTTGGCATTTCAACAGAAATCTAAAGGAAGTAAGGGAGTAAGCCATGAGGCTATTTGGAGGGAAAGTGCTCAAGGGAGAGGGAAAGCAAAGGCAAAAGCTCTGAGCTGAGTGTGTGCTTGGTTTCCACAGAGAACAGAAAAGAAGCCAGACAGACTGGAGCAGTGTGAGCTGGTGAGGGCAGGGGGACCATGAAGATCACCATGGTGGGCAGTCTCTAAGGTGGCTCCAAAGATCCTTAACTCCTGGGAGTCCCTCCCTTGTGTGATTGCTCCCTTTGAGTGTGGCTACACTTAATAACTCACTTCTAACAAATAGAAAGTGGCACAAGACGGGATGCAACTTCTGTGGCTTCCTTCTTGCATGTCTTGCATGTTTTCTCTCTCTCTCGAATTACTGCACCTTCCATGCTGGGAGTAACCCCTATAGAGAGGACCACATGGCATGGTGAGGAGCTGAGGCCCTTAGTCCAGCATCTTGCAAGGAGCTGAAGCCTGCCAACTACTACACGAGTGAGCTTGGAAGTGGATCCTTCAGCTCTAGTGGAGGCTTGAGATGACTGCAGCCCTGGCCAACAGCTTGACTGCAGCCTCATGGAAGACCTCGAGCCAGAATTACTCAGCTAAGATGCTGCCAGATTCCTGGCCCACTGAATTGTGAGATGATAGATAAACATTTACCTAAAACATTGTTTTATACTGCCGAGTTTTGAAGTTCTTTGTTACGCAGCTATAGATAACTAACACCGTGAGGTAGAGCATTGGAGCCCATTCTGTGACTTTCCCTCTTACTCCAAGTGAAAGGAGAAGCCAATGAGGGTTTGAGTAGAAGAGTAAATTATCTGCCTAACATATTTAAAGGATCATTTTGGCTGCTGTATTGAGAATAGACTGAATGAGGGAAAAGTAGGGAGCAGGAAGCACAGTTAAGAGACTATTTAAATAACCCGGACAAGACATGATAATGTTAGCTGAGACAAAGATGATAGCAGAAGAGATAGCGAGAATTGGCTGTAACCTGGATGTATGTTAAATGTAGAACAATCACAGTTTGCTAAAGGATTAGAAGTAAGGAGAGGAGAAAGAGACAAGTCAAAGATCCCTTCCAGGTTTTAGGCCTGAGCAAGTGGAAGGATAGGCTTGCTATTAATTGAGCTGGAGAAGACTGTGGGAGGGAGCAGGTTTGGGTTGGAGATAGGAGGTCAGTTTTGGTCATGTTGAGTTTGAGATGCCCTTCAGGCATTTTAATGGAGCTGTTGAGCAGGATGTAGGATATTTAAGTCTGGGACTCAGGGGAGAGGAATTGGTTGGAGAGACAAGATGAGACTAGCTAGAATACAGACGACATATAAAGGGAACACGTGTAGATAGAAGAGAGTCTGAAGTCTGAGACTAGAGGTCCTCCAACATTAAGTGGTTGGAGAAATGACGAATAGCCAATAGGAAAAATCAGGAAAGTGTGGTGTCCTGGAAGCTGAGAAAAGAAAGCGTTTTAAGGAAGGCGTAATAAACCATGTCTAACGCTGCTAGTTGTTCAAATAAGATGAAGACTGAGAATTGGCCATTGGATTTAGTAGTAAGGAGGTGATTAGTGACCTTGACATAAGCAGTTTCAGTGGAGTGGTGCTTTGAGTGAGCTAAAGAAAAATACAAGGGGATAGGAATTGAAAACAGCAAAGATAGGAGTTTTTGAGGAATTTTGCTGTAAAGGGAAGGAGAGAAATGGAACAGAGTAGGAGACAAGGGGTCATGTAAAATAACAACATATTTGTAGCATATGGAAATGATCAGTAGGAAGGACCAAACTTGTGTCGATGAAAAATAAACAATAGCCATTCTATGGATAAGAGAGTTAAGATGAGTTTTACTTGAGCCAAGGTGAGGATTATAATCCAGGAAGGCCATTTCCAGAAAGGAGAAAGTGTTCCAAAGAAGCATGGTTTCAGTACAGTCTTCTACCTTTAGGACAAAGAACATACATTAAACATGCCCAGGATACATATTCATCAAAGTTTCAAAGAGGTGTTCAGTTGCAAACTAGCAGGTCAACAAGACCCTGAAGTCCGGAAAGGGACTAATCTGGGCTTTACCAATAGGGTGTAGGAGGGGAAGTATGCATTCTTATCTTAAGAGAGTGCATTCTTTACTTTAACGGTTAAAGCAGATGTACAATGTATATTAGATAGGCCATAAGTCAGGGTTCTTTATTCAAGCCAAATCAGTTTTGAACCCCATATACCTCAATATGTGAAAATATCTTATCACTGGTCATGTAGGAGAGAGAAGGGAGATCTGCTGAAGTGGTATCCCGGAGCAGACAAGAGGGGATGACATCTAGTGAGCAAACAGGTATAGATCAGACTTAGATAGGATCTCAGACAACTAATCCATAGTAACAGGGCACAGGAGGTACACACAGATTGACACAGATGGTTCACGGTAGCGGGGGCTTATGGAATTCTTTTCTATTTGCTTTCATTTTCGCAGTTAAATAGAAAGTAAGATAATGGCTACAAGTGAGGATGGGGGAAGGGTTTGGAAACTTGAGAAGGGAGTGTGAGAGAGTCATCTAGGTGAGCAGAAGAGTGAATAGACCAGGGAAATTGTCTGGCGTCACTAAGGGATCACACAGTTAGTCAACTTGTATTTAAAGTAAGACCAGTCAGTGTCGTTATGAGATTTTCTTGGGTTATGTTCAACTGCATGGCGAGGCAGAGTGTTGGATTTAACCAGGACCGTGATTTTGGCAAGAGGGTATGACCAAATGAGAGAGGAAGAAAGTGCATGGAAGGGCATGCTGATAATGATGAACCATGGAATTAACATGGAGAAGGGAGGAAATGACGAGTGAGGGACAGCGAATGATGGATGAATTCATGTATTGTAGGTCCTGGTGAGCTGGTGTGCTAGAAGAAGTGAAAAAGAAAATAGGAAACTGTGGCTGGAGAGTGGTTGCTTGAAATTGAGATTATCGTGTGGATGCAGTTTTTTGGAATGAGAAGATCTAAGGCCTAACCATGGGAGAAAGTGTTTGAGTAAGAATGGAAGACGAGCTCTTTGGAAAAGAGGAGGGAACTGAGAGGGCCAGGGCATTAGATGGATCATTGAATACTGAAATCACCAAGTCATGTTGCAGTGACAGACAGACAGGAATGAGGAGGAATGGCCCAGGGGTTCAGTCAACAACAGCAACAGGGAGAGCAAGTAGATGATATAATCTCCCTATACGAGATTCAAAGCTCTGAGGGCTTAAGGAGGTGGGAAGAATAATGGCCCAAAAGGGGCAAAGAGGAAAAAGGAGAACATCCCCCCCACTTATAGACCCACTGGTACCAGGGTGTGGCCGAGAAAACAAGTAGCACCTAAGAGAGCTGCTGGGGAAGCAGTGCCCCTCAACTCAGCGCCAAGTTTCAGTAAGGCCAGGAAGATAAAGGGAATGTTCAGCAAAAGGTAGATGGTGTGGGGGATTTTACTGAGGACTGACTATGTCTTCCAGACCAGAGCTTCTCAAACTTTAATGTGCAGCCATATCACCTGGGTCTTATTAAAATGCAGATTCTGATTCAGTAAGTCTTGGACGGACCCTGAGATCCTGTATTTCTAACAAGGTCCCAGGTGACGCTGCTGCTGCTGCTCTGTGGACCACACTTTGAGTACTGAGGTTTTAGGGCTGCTCTGTTCTGTCCAATAGGGTAGCTGATAGCCACATATGGCTACTGAGCACACTTCAGATGTGCCATTAGGGTAAAGTACACACTGGATTTTGAGGACTTAGTAAAAAATAAAGAATATAAAATATCTCAATAATTTTATGTTTATTATTATATTTATATTGAGATGATATTCTGAATATATCAAATTAAAATATATTAAAAGTGGTTTGACTTGTTTCTTTTTACATTTTTAATGCGGATACTGAAAAATTTGAAATTGTATGCATGGCTCCCGTTATCTTTTTCTTGCTTGGCGCTATTCTGGAGAGTACATGGGAAAGGTTTGAGGAACTTGAAAGAGCGGGAAATGAAGTCAGAAAAAAGGTGTGTGGAGAAGTATGGAAGTCATATTCCAGGGGACTTCTGGGTCTGAATCACACTGCTACACAAAGGGCCCAGTGAGAACAGACCCAATGGTATCGAGGCTCGTGATAAGCCCAAGGCTGAGAGCTGGGGGCAGGGGCAGCAGGCAATGCCTGGGAACATCTGCACATCTTAATACCAAAATAACTAGAAATAGTTACACATTTTAATTTCAAATAGTTACACAGTTCAATACCAAAATAACCAGAACTGAGAATGCCTACCATTTATAGAATTTGCTCAGAGCTCACTAGTTACTACTCAGTTTTCGTGGAGAGAGCACTTTCTCAATTTGGAATATGATCTACAGAGAAGGTCAACTGAAGGAGTCAAAAAGCTCTCAAAGGTGTTAACCACAAAATGCCACTTTGAAGAAGATTGCAGCCAATTTTGTGAAAAAAAGTTAATAATAATAATGCCAAATAAAATTCTTAAGAGAAATACCATTGACCAGTATTGGAGACAGGTACAGCTCAGAAACTGATCAAACTACGTGAAAATGTACCAAGATAATTTGCTTATATTATGTTTAGTGTTCAGATAATTCACACAAATAAAAAAAATATATGTTATTCTTATTCTTTTTTTAAATTTCAAGCCCTTGGTTGCAAATTCTCTGCTTTGCTTCATATGTCAACTTCAGTGTCTCCCAAATCTGGCAATTATTTCTCAATAACCTGGCGATGTTCTTACCCGATGTCTAGGACATCATGGTTCCTGCCTGGATCTTTCCTTCGCCTGCTGTTCCACTTTGGCATTTCCTGTGGCATCACATGTCTTTGCCACTGCTGCCCTCAGTTCTGGTAGAGCCCCAGGCTGGTGCTCCAGTGAACACCTGCCCTGGACCTTCCTTCCTGCTTGCAAACTGGCGAAAAATAGAATTGGCTTCCAAAAGAGAGAGTTAAGTTTAGAATAAACAGAACTATACATGGCTACTAAGAGAAGCTGGGATTTACCTAATTTTTAATGTTTTTGTCAAAGAGAGTAGGGATGCTGTTGTGAGAAAGATCTCAGGAGGGGACCGTGCTGGCAGCAGCATCACAGACTAGTGGGACCACAAGTCTTAGAATGGTGATTTATTTTTGTTTTCCTGTCACCTCTGTCGTTGTCCTCAAAAGTTGTCAACCTGTCTCAGCCAGGGCAGCATAATATACTTGCAACAGAATGTTACAAGAGCACTTTCATCTAACACCCTAAGACCCTGGACACTAAATGCCAGAGTGGATTGTAAGGCAGAGGGCCGTGTAAAACATATAGAAAGGAGTGGGCAGAAAGCTAGTTAGATAACTTCTCAATCCTTCACCTGTATCAAGAGCATAAAAGGACTAAGAGTGGAGACAGAAAAAGAATTTGAGGGGTATTTTGGGAGAGAATTGCTGGGGAACCCTCTCTCCAAGTGGAAATCTCACTCCCAAGGTGGCAAGATTGTCTAAACTATTCTGAAGCCCAGAAGGGGGTTTCACTGAGACCAGAGATATATGTCCCTATTCAGTTTAAGAGACACAGAGGGTAGCCTCTTCCTCTTGTTTGGACAATGTGGGAGATGAGAGCTGAACTGGTAAGCTGCTCCTTAGGGAAAGGAAGTCAAAGAGAGATTTCTGCTGCGTTGCGAGGGGCCTGCACTCCCGGACTTGGTCAGGGCAAAACGTATGTGAATGGATCTCATGGACTAGGTGTGGGCCTTGAGCAAGAGTTAGCTATGGAGTCTGGTATAGGTCCACCTAAAGGCTTCCTGGAGGGACAAAAGGCACTCAGCAAAAAGAACCTGGAAGTGAACCATCAGATGCTCAGGGGCTGAGGGAAGATCTTAATTTTGAGCAGGAGGAAAGTTTGTCACCCAAAACAAGGGAACTGCGAATGAGAAAACAACTTTAAACATTTGCTAGATCTAGAGAACAACGCAACTAGAACAGTAGCATGCAAGGCAAAAGTTTCCTGCCCTCCTTTCCTTTCCTCTCTTCTCATTTCCCAATCCAGAGAGGGGTGAGAAACAATAGTTGGTGAGGTGGAGGAGAAAGGATAGAAGCCAAATTGCAAACGGAGAGAAGAAACTAAGTAGGTTTTGCCTCTCCCAGAGGCAACTTCCTGCCTGTAACAGGCCTGACCTGCTGGGCAAACAGGGGTAAGTGTCAAGCATCAACTGCAAAAGTTTCAAGTTGTAGCTTTTTTTTGGGACAGGAAAATTCTAAGGGCTGTGTGAAAGTATATATTATCGTGTACTGATAAAATTCAAGGAATGAAAGCAGAACTTCAAATTTGGAAAAATGAGGTAAAACGGGGTTCACTGGAGATGTTTAGTGATGCTATAATTTGAATCTTTGAGGAGAATTAGTGAAAATAATAGAGTGACAAGAATAATAGAGAGTATGCTTAAGGAAAAGATTCATTGTTATTTTGGAATACTTGATATAAAAGTTTAACTGGATTAGAAATCCACCACATTATGATTTAACATTTGTATTTTTAACAATAGATTTGACAATGAACTCTAAGGAAGAGATGTTAGACTTAAGGAAGTATGATTTAAAGGACTGAGCTATCTGAATTCTACTTGATGACAGTAAGAGAAATTCCCTCAATTGCAGAAAAAAATACTCTTCCATGGTGACAGGGCATTGAAAGCAACCTGTGTGTATGTCACTGAGAGAGTGGGTTGGGGAAGGACATGCATGTGCTCCACGGAGACCTGCACAGCAATTAGAAGCAATAGGGTAAAAATACACCGAACAATATGGATAGGGCTTAGAAGACAGGGCTTACTGAAAACAAAGGAAAGGAATAGAATGTGATATATGACATAATGCCACTTACATAAATTAAAAGTACAGCATATAAAGCAACTGCGCACGTTTTATAAGAGCACACACACAAAAGTACACATTAAACAGAAAACAGTGATTGACTACAGGGGAGGGACAGGGCAGAGTGTAATGAGAGGGGGACCAATTGGTCCTCGCAGGGACCAATGATATAACCAAAGGATATTAAAATCCACTGGGGTTTGAAGGGAAAACAAAGAAACAAGTTCAATTTTCTCATTAAAATTTTTAATCAGATTTTATTTGGAAATTTTAAACAACTTCAATATTTAATATTTTTCTGAATACTTAACATTTTATTTTTCTTGTAATCATATAACACAAAGAAAATGTAATGGTTTTTTCACAGATGCCTTCTTGTCATGCCCTGCAGTTACCCAGTGTGTGGTCAACTACACTACTTTCCATTGCTGCCGTGAGGTGAAAGGGTTGAGGAGCACTGCTGTCCCTTGGTGGTTAGACAGAAACATGACTGACACCTCCTGTCCCCAACCCTTCCGTGAAGTAGGCCCCAACTCTGCTCTGGAAGTACAGTATGTGGGTGTCTCCTGCTTATGTGTTTTTCGAGGTTTGATGGTTATTTTTGCCTGCAAACACCTTACTCCTACGCTCCTAGGCACTTTCCACATGGTTGAGCTGCCCAGCTTCAGGGCCTCTCCCTGGGACAGCCTGAAGCAATAGAGTTTGCGTGAATCTTACTGGTGAGGTGATTCCTGCCTGGCAGCTGCTGACCCGCTCTTTTTCTGGCTCTAAGAGTAAGGGCCCAGCTTTCTGAGAACCTGTAGCTGTTGGAAAAACCTACCCCTCTTCTCCATGGTGCACACATGCCCTACTCTGCCAGGAGAGGTAAAAAACTAACACCCCTAGTTCTCCTCTTTGGCTAGGAATTTTCTCTTTCCTTTCCCACTGGGTCTCTGGAGGGTGGGCAGGTGACAGTAAATTTCTTGTGTATTTACCATAGGCTGTGAGGCTGAGTCTCTGTGTAAAGAACCGTTCATCCAGCAGTGACGACTACACATTAGAATCACCTGGGGAGCGTTAAAAGCCTACCAACGCCTGGGCTGAATCCCAGACAAATAGACTCAGCATCGCTAAGGGTGGAGTCTGGGCATTCGGAGATTTTAAAAGCTCCCCTGGTGCTACTAATACGCAGCCAAGGTTGAGATCCACTGCTCTAAGGTCTCAGTTTGAAATTAGAAAATTAGTCTTTAGTTGACAATACAAGAACTAACTTAGTAAAATCAAAATTTCAATCTCCACATCAGTGACATAAGATTACACTTTAGAATCCTAATAAAAAACTTTCAAAGGATTCCTCTTTTTGCCCACCAACTGTCTCTGTTTTTCTCATCTCTAAATCTTGTAGGGTTCCTTGGGAAATTTTTGCTTGCCTCCCTTACCACATTTTTACGAGATACACACAGTAGATATAACTAATTCCAGTTAATGCCAGAGTAATGTCAGACAGGTAAAGACATTCTCTTTTTCAATTCATTCATTTCCTTTTTCAATTTCATTCATTCCCTTTTCAAATTTGTCATCAGTTTATTCCATGAATATCTGTTGACTACCAATTATGTGCAAGGAAGTATTCTCACATATTGTGAGATAAAAAAATGTTTGGGACACTGCTCTGGTCTTCAAGGTGCTTTTGGTCCAGCTTTCCACAACTAACTAAACCCAAGGCAGTGTATAACGCCTTGAGAGAGGTTCAAAAGTTTTATGCTTCAGGAATGGTAGAGATGAAGCTCAAAATAGGCTGGGGCCATTTGGGGAAGGTCTTATGTTGGCAGCTTGCACTTCACAGGCAATGGGAGTTTATGAGACAGGGCGGGCAGTGTGGTGGCATGACAAAGTGGTACTTTAGAAGTTTATTTTAGCTTCTGAATGAGTGGTGAATTATAATAGGTCAAGAGTAGTTCTAGCTGAGGCAGGGAAACCAATTAGAAGACTACTTAATAGTCTAGGGTGGTGTGAATTAATAAAGACCTGACAAAACTCATCTATGATGCAAAAAAAAAAGAGATCAGTGGTTGCTTTTGGAAGAAAAAGTGGGGAATGACTGGGAAGGGGTATGAGGAAACTTTTTGGGGTGATGGTAATATGCTATATCTTGAGAGAGATTTGAGTTAAAAGGGCATATTCATTTACAAACATCAGTGAATGTATACATAAGATTCATACATTGCATCATATGTAAGTTTTATTGTGGAAGAAAACTGTCAGCAAATATGGAACACCAGTTAATGACGTGCATATTGAAGTATTGAGAGGGAAGTGTACTGATGTCTGTAATTTACTTTGAAACGTATCAAAAAATAAGATGGATTGATGGATGGAAAGATACGTAATAAAGCAAGCATAGTAACATGTTCACAGTAGAACCTAGGTGGTAGGTATATAAATGTTTGCTATAAAATTCTTTCAACTTTGCCTAATGCTTAAAATTTTTCATAAAAAAGTGTGGGAGAAGAGAGGGTCTGAGGCACAAAATGAGGCCAGTGGTAGTTTAGAATTTGATATGATAGAGCTTGGCATAACTGAATGTAGGAAATGAAGGACACAGAGAAGCAGGAGTTACCATGAACTTAAATGGTCAGGATACCAGGAGAGTAAATGTACTATTTTTATTAATAGGAACCATTTATCTAACCCCAAATATGTGCCAAGAATTGTGGTAATGATATTGAACCTGAAGTGAGTTCGCTCACTTGTTGCACAGCAAGCCAATCTCTTGACACTGGGGGTAGTGGAAGAAAGTAGGAATTTTATTATTGCACAGTGCTGAGCAAGGAGAAAGGGCAGCTAATGCTGAAATCCCAAACTCCCTGAAAAGCTAAAAGGAAGGGTTTTTATTTGGGGTTTTAGGTAGGGGAGGGGGAGCATATGGCCTTGCTGGTCTGAGCTTTCCCACCAGCCTGTCTTTGGCCTTGAGACACTTTCAGAAAGGAGGGAGCCCATGCCCTTGCTGGTCAGCTGCTTTCCCACCAGCCTGTATCTCTTTGTGGGGAGGAGATAATGAATCCAGGTGCTTGTCCTTGGTGGTGTCTGTCTCCATGGAGGATAGTGGATTCTGGAGCCAGGAAGCCAGAGAGTAAGCAGGGAATGAGTGTTTTGGTTTTAACCCCATATATGCTGGGTTCAATGTAGGGAAACTGATATCAGGGCCTGTATCAGTAAGTGTTTTACATAGTTTGTTTCTCATCTTCACAGCTCTGTATGGAAAATAATATTATATTTATTTTACAGATGAGAAAATAAAAGCTCAGACTGGTTAAGTAGTAGTAGGAATAGAAAAGTAAAAATTTTGAGGAAGAAGGTGATGAGTTTGATTCTAAGAAGAAAGAATGACATGAAGATGGTAATACCTAGTAAGAAGTTAGAAATGTGTGGCTCACAGAACAAAGGATAAGGTTAGAGATACAGAGTTGGTGATTTCATAGACTCAAAGACTCTTAGAAGACAGCAAAACAGAGGCATCCCCAGAGAGACAATTGAAAGCAGGTAGGCTAATGGAATCCTGAGGAGAAGTGATTGAAAGAGGAGAGAGATAAAAATAGAGAATTTGGGAGAATGCTCATAGCTGGAATAGGAGGAAAACGGGGAGCTAGAGAAGCTTATATGGTGCCAGAGACAGTCTGACTACCCATCCTGGTGTGGGAATAAATTGGGTAGGACTAGGAGCTCAGACTGGCAATTTCATGCCTAATGACCATGAGATCAAACAATTCTTCCTGCTCCCTCCCAACCCTCGCCTAATCCTTGTGATCAGTTTACAGTTCAAATTTGTGACTGACCCACCTTTTAGCTTATCACCGAGTGCAGTTTCCCCTCATTCTTTTGCTTATCTGTTCTTTTTCCTTCTCTAACCCCATTTCCCAATAATTTGGGTTCTACCTCTTCTGACTCCCAAATAGACATCAGGGGTCTTCACTTAGTAACTTGAGGTACTCATACTCTCAGCCCCTACTCCTGAGAGTGGAAGTCAGAAAGGGTAAAACTGTCTGAGACCACAACTAGGCTGGCTGCACACTTTTGTGATCAAGCTATGGTGCAATCCCTGATGTGTCTCATGGTCACAACTGTGGTGGCATTGCTCATCATTCAGCTACTCACATCCAACCATATTTTGACCATTTACCCTTTGAATTCTCTTTCATTTCCACACAACTTAACATACAGAAGAAGCAGAGGTAAAATAGTGCCAGGATGGTGTATCGTCACAAGCCAAGTGAAGAGATTTGAAGAAGATGATGCTCAGTACTCTCGGCTGATACAGAGAAGACAGAGGGATAGGACTGAGGCAAGACCTTTGAAGATGGTCTTCATTTGTTGCCCGACTTACTAAGTGTAAGACCTTCTGATATAAATATCCACAAAATCTCTATTGTCAATTTTTAACAAACAAATTATATACAAATGATTTTTAAATTAATTATTTTTAATTGAGATATAATTGACATATCACATTGTATTAGTTTTAGGTTTACAACAAAATTATTTGATATGTGTACATATTGTGAGATGATTACCACAATAAGTTCAGTTGCCATACATCACCACACAGTTACAATTTTTTTTCTTGTGATGAGAGCTTTTAAGATTTGCTCTCTTAGAGACTTTCAAATATAGAAAACAGTATTGTTAACTATAGTCACCATGCTGTACATTACGCCCTCAGGACTTATTTGTCCTACAACTGGAAGTTTGTACATTTCAACCCCCTTCACCCATTTTGCCTACCCCCGACCCCTGCCTCTAGCAACCACCAATCTGTTCTGTGTATCTATGAGTTCAGTTTTTTTTAGATTCCATATGTAAGTGAGATCATACAGTATTTGTCTTTCTCTGTCTGACTTATTTCACTTAGCATAATACCCTCAACATCCATCCATGTTGTCACAAATGGCAAGACTTCCCTTTTTTTGTAGATAAGTAATATTCCCTTGTATGTATGTACCACATTTTCTTCATGCATCCACCCTTCACTGGCCACTTAGGTTGTTGCCATGTCTTGGCTATTGTAAATAATGCTGCAATGAACATGGGGGTGCACAAATCTTTTCAAGTTAGTGATTTAATTTCCTTTAGATAAAAACCCAGAAGTGAAATTGCTAGATCATATGGTATTTCTATTTTTAATTTTTTGAGGGAGCTTCTTATGGATTTCCATGGTGCCTACACCAATTTACATTCCCACCAACAGTGCACAAGGGTTCCCTTTTCTCCACAATCTTACCAACATTTGTTGTTTCTTGTCTTTTTGATAATAGCCTTTCTAACAGGTGTGAGGTGATATCTCATTGTGATTTTGATTTGCATTTCCTTGATGATTAGTGATGTTGAGCACCTTTTCATGTACCTGTTGGCCATATGTATGTCTTGTGTACAGATTATTTTTATTTTATTATTATTATTTTTAAGATTGGCACCTGAGCTGACATCATTGCCAATCTTCTTTTTCTTCTTCTTCTTCTCGCCAAAGCCCCCTGGTACACAGTTGTAGATTCTAGCTGTGAGTGCTTCTGGTTGTGCTATGTGGGATGCCTCCTCAGCATGGCCTCACAAGAGGTGCTAGGTCTGCACCCAGGATCTGAACTGGTGAAACCCTGGGCCGAAGAAGTGGAGCACACGATCTTAACCACTCAGCCATGGGGTGGCCCCAAGATTATTTTAAAACAAGGTAGGTAACGCGGAGGAAATTATTGGAGGTTTCAAGAGTGTTGTTTGTGTGAGGTGGTGAGAGCAATTGCCCAATTTCAGTAGAAGAGGAAATACTGGATGGTGAGGAAATTGAGGTAATTAATATAGAGTTGTAGATCATGTGTGGCAAAAGTTTGGCTGTGAAAAGCAGGAGGGAAAATGGAATGGTTAGGATGGCAAGTAGAAAAATGATCAAGAGCTCTTGCCGAAAAAATATAAAACAAGGTCTCCTAAACCTGAGCTTATTAAATGCCAAGAACTATGCTGAACATTGAGGCTACAAGCAATCATAATATCACACGCTTGCCTTCAAATATCCGAGTCTATTGGAGAAGATAGATACATTAACAGGTATTGTAACAAAGAAAGTGTTAAAATGGAAGCATCAACGTTGGCATATAAAGGAAGGAACATCTAGCTTTGTCATGAAGCATTGGCAAAGGCTTCACAGAGGAAGTGGCATTTCAGATGAGCCTTAATGGTCAGTAGTAACTTGAGAGGAGTTAAAAAGGGAAAGCAAATTTCTAGCAGAGATACAGCATGTGAAAAAGCTTAAAAAGATGGAAGAGCGTGATGTATTTGAGGACTGATGAACAGTTCAACTTGACTAGGTTATAGGGCGAATGAAAGGGAACAGCAGGAAATGAGGCCAGAAAGATACACTAGCACCAGGTGGTAAAAAGAAAGTTGACCTGGTAAGAAGTTTGGATTTTATTCTGTAGGCAATAAGGAACTCCAACTGAGGAGATTATAATAAAACTTGTATTTAAAAAAGATAACCAGCTTCCAGGTGTGACATATAGCTTGGATTAAACACTACTCCCTCTAAGGACAGCTAGAAAAGCCTGACAAACACACAGTTTAGGAATATGTTTGAAAGCATCAAAGAGCTGCTGAGGCAAATAGGAATTGAGGGGACAAACCCTGGAAAAGGGAGAACCATGCAGAGAATTGAGCAGACAGTATGCAGCCACTTTTTCCTCAAGGAGTTTGTTAATTCTAGGAGTAGAGCAGGAGACCAACAATCGGGCAGAGGGGTGAGAAGATGATTGCTACTAAGAGCAGAAAAGCCAGCAGAGCTTTCACAGTCTCCTTCTAGAAAGACTGTGAAAAAGTAGAAACTTAGAGGCTAGAATTTTATGAGAAAAGAGAGGTGGGCAACTGATCTCCATACACTGTTGGATTTCCCTCAAGACATTTGCTAGATTCCCAGGTTGTGCTGAGATGGAGGAAAGAGGCCAAATAAAAAATGTCTGAGAGTAGAGCAAATGTTTTGGTAATAACTCAGTGCCTAGAAGAAAAGAAGTAGAGTTCAGGCCCCCATGGGTCCTCAGCTGGAACGCCTGGAGGCTGTGCCTGAAGAGTGAAGGTTGACCTGGAAGTAGATTGAGCCTATAGTCACCTGAGTTCCTAACTGGAACTGAGTATTAATTGCCCACTTGATCCTCCAGCAAAGGAGAGAGTAAACCTTCTTTGAAGAAAGATAACATCTTCTAGAACCTCTAAAAATGTTCATACACAACACCCAACATTCAATAAAATATTACTAAACATAGCATACCTTATGACTGAAAAGCAAGAGAAAAAAAGGACAATAAAAACAGTCCCAAGGAAATCCAAATATTGGAGTTGTTGGAAAAGCAATTTAAGATAGCTATGATTAGTATGTCAAGTTACTAGAGAAAAACATGGAGCATTTGACTTGAGAATTTGAATTCATAAAAAAGGGGCAAATAGAAATACTAGAACTGGAAAACACAATAACTGCAATTGAGAACTCAATAAATGGGTTTAATAGTAGATTAGCTACACAAGGCCAAAAGATTAGTGAACTAGAAGAAAGGTCAATACAAAACATGCAGACTGAAGCACAGTGAGTACAAAGAGTGCATAATAAAGACTGTATTATGTATTATTGAAATTGAAGTATCCAAAAGTCAAAAGTATAAGAATGGATCAGAAACAATATTTTAACAAATGATGGCTTCAAATTATCCAAAAGAAATGAAAGACAACAAAGAAACCTCAGATACAAGTCTACAAACCGAAAGCAGAATGCATGTTTTAAAATATATCTAACCAGGGGCTGACCCATTCACGTAGTGGTTAAGTTCACATGCTCAGCTTCAGCAGCCTGGGCTTCACTGGTTCGGATCCTGGGCATGGAGTTATGCACTGCTTATCAAGCCATGCTGTGGCAGGCGTCCCAATACAAAAAAATAGACGAAGATGAGCACAGATGTTAGCTCAGGGCCAATCTTCCTCAGAAAAAAAAATACACCTAACCACATCATAGTCAAACTGTTAAAATCAAAGACCAAATGAAAATCTTTAAAGCAACTGGATAAAAAAGGCGTTAAACCTGCAAGGGCAACGGAAGACTGATAACTGACTTCTCAACTAAAGCATGGAAGCTGGAAGACATGTGGAATAACACTCTTAAAGTGCTAAAATAAAATCATTGCCAATCCAAACTCTATGTCAAACTAAAATATTCTCCAAAATGAAGGCAAATTAAAGACATTTTCAGACAAACAAAACTGAAAACATTCATCACTAGCAGATGCGCACTAAAAGAAATACTGAAAGGAATTCTGCAGAAAGAAGAAAAATGGTCCCATACAGAAGCATGGAAACACAGGACAGTAATTAAAGAAAATGAAAAGGACAATATGAAGGTAAATATAAATAAATATTGGCCATATAAAGCAATAATTTAATGTCTTATGAGGATTAAAATGTATACAGATAAAAGAACTGAAATAAATGAATAAGAGCAGAGATATATAAAACAAAAAACAAACGTTCAATAGAGAAAGTGGGCAAAATAAAAAGAATAATAACATTTATAGAGCTTTAAGTGCACCATCATGAATAGAAGGCAAAGACACAAATTGCCAATATGAGGTGAAAAAATGGGACATTCCTGAACTTCTACAGACATTGAAAAGATAAGGAATAAATTAATAATTATGTGCTATTTAAAATTTTGGTGAAATTTAGAAATGCTTAGGAAAACACTGCTTACAAAAATGGACACAAGGAGAAATAAAAATTCATATATCTATTCTAAAAACTGAATCTATACTTAAAAATCTCCACACAAAAAATCTCCAAACTCAATGGTTTCACTGGCGAATTCTTGTAATTATTTAATGAAGAAACAAGAGCAGTCTTCCACAAACTCTTTCAGAGAACAGAGAAAGAGGGAATACTTCCCAACTCTCTTGTAAGACCAGTGTAATCTTAATTCCAAAACATATAAGAAGGAAAATTACAGGACAATTTCTGGAAAAATCCTTTAAAAAAATTTGCAAATAGAAAAGACGAATCCACCATAAACAAGTGGGGTTATTTCCGGAATGCAAAGTTAGTTTCCCACTTGAAAGTCAATCAACGTAATTTGCCGCCTTCAAAGAAAAGGTGAAAGAAATTTTCACTCAACAAGATGTTGTGCACATGAAATCCAAACAACTCTGCAGAGAAACTACTAGAATTCAGAAGTAAATTTCACAAGTTCACGAAATGAAGTCAACACACAAAAATCAATTGTATTTTTTTATATTAGCAAGAAACAGAAAAATGAAATTAAAAAGATGATAGTTTACAATAACTTCAAAGAAGCATGAAAAAACCTTGGAATAAATCTAATAAAAAATGTGTAAGACCTCTACATGAAAAACTACAAAACACTATTGAGAAAGCTTAAGTAGCTCCAAACAAATGGAGGGTCATATCATGCTCATGGATCAGAACATTCAGTATTATGATTTGAGTGCTCTCCAATTGATAAATAGATTTAATCTAGTCCCAATCAAAATCCCACCGTTTAGACGGAAATAGTCAAGCTGATTCTAAAATACATGTGAAAACAAATGGGCCAAGTATAGCAAAGGTATTCTTTAAGAAGAACAAAGATGGTGGATGTTACTACTGGATATAAAGACTTAAAATGATAGGAAATAAGACAGTGTAGTACTGGTACAAGGATAGACAAATGGACCAGCAGAACAGAATAGAAAGTCCAGAAACAGACTTCCCTTGATTTATCATAAAGATGATGTTATGGTATAATGGGGTCTGGATGGTCTTTTCAGTAAATGCTGCTGTGTCAATTGGATATCCACAGGTAAAATTAGTGTCTGGAACCCTTCTTAATGTCTTATGCAAAAATCAATTCAGAAAAGATTACAGATCTAAATGTAAAAGATTAAAATAATAAAAGTTATTTCACCCCAGTTTTATTAAGATATAATTGACACACATCACTGTATGAGTTTCAGGTGTACAGCCTAAAGGTTTGACTTAATGTGTATTGTGAAGTGATGACCACAGGAAGTTTAGTTAACATCCATCATCTCATATAGATACAATAAAAAGAAATGGAAAAAAAGGAAAAAATTTTCTCCTTGTAATGAGAACTTTTAGGATTTACTCTCTTAACAACTTTCATATGTACCACACAGCAGTGGTAACTATGGTCATAATGTTGTACACTACATACCTAGTACTTATTTATCTTATAACTGGAAGTTTGTAACTTTTTAAAAAAATTTTTTATTGAGATAATGGTAAGTTACAATCTTGTGAAATTTCAGTTGTACATTATCGTTTGTCAGTTGTGTTGTAGCTGCACCCCTTCACCCTTTGAGCCCACCCCCCACCCCACCTTTCCCCTGGTAGCCACTAAGCTGTTCTCTTTGTCTACATTTTTAAATTCCTCATATGAGTGAAGTCATACAGAGATTGTCCTTCTCTATCTGGCTTATTTCACTTAATATAATTCCCTCAAGGTCCATCCATGTTGTTGCAAATGGGACGATTTTGTTCTTTTTTACAGCTGAGTAGTATTCCATTGTATATATATACCACATCTTCTTTATCCAATCATCTGTTGAAGGGCACTTAGGTTGCTTCCACGTCTTGGCTATTGTAAATAATGCTGCAATGAACATTGGGGTGCATAGGACTTTTGGAATTGCTGACTTCAAGTTCTTTGGATAAATACCCAGTAGTGGGATAGCTGGGTTGTATGGTAGTTCTATTTTTAATTTTTTGAGGAATCTCCATACTGTTTTCCATAGTGGCTGCACCAGTTTGCATTCCCACCAGCAGTGTATGAGGGTTCCTTTTTCTCCACAACCTCTCCAACATTTGTTACTATTTGTTTTAGTTATTTTTGTCATTCTAATGGGTATAAGGTGATATCTTAGTGTCATTTTGATTTGCATTTCCCTGATGATCAGTGATGATGAACATCTTTTCATGTGCCTATTGGTCATTCGTATATCTTCTTTGGAGAAATGTCTGTTCATGTCTTCTGCCCATTTTTTGATAGGGTTGTTTGATTTTTTGTTGTTGAGTTGTGTGAGTTCTTTATATATTATGGATATTAAGCCTTTGTCGGAGGTATGACTTGCAAATATTTTTTCCCAGTTAGTGGTTTGTTTTTTGTTTCAATCCTGTTTTCGTTTGCCTTGAAGAAGCTCTTTAGTCTGATGAAGTCCCATTTGTTTATTCTTTCTATTGTTTCCCTTCTCTGGGAAGACATGGTGTCTGAAAAGATCCTTTTAATACTGATGTCAAAGAGTGTACTGCCTACATTTTCTTCTAGAAGCCTTATGCTTTCAGGTCTCACCTTTACGTCTTTGATCCATTTTGAGTTTATTTTGGTGGATGGTGAGAAAGAATGGTCAATTTTCATTCTTTTACATGTGGCTTTCCAGTTTTCCCAGCGCCATTTGTTGAAAAGACTTTGTTTTCTCCGTTGTGGGCCCTCAGCTCCTTTGTTGAAGATTAGCTGTCCATAGATGTGTGGTTTTATTTCTGGGCTTTCAAATCTGTTCCGTTGATCTGTGCACCTGTTTTTGTACCAGTACCATGCTGCTTGGAAGTTCGTACCTTTTGACCACCTTCTCACAATTCCCCCTCCCCCTCCTGCCTCTGGTAGCCACAAATCAGATCTCTTTTTCTATATATATATACATATTTGTAGATTCCACATGTAAGTGAGATCATACAGTATTTGGCTTTCTCTGTCTGACTTAATTTCACTTAGCATAATACTCTCAAGGTCCATTCATGTTGACACAAATGGCAGGATTTCCTCATTTATATATATACACCTCACAACTTCTTTATCCATTATCCATCGATGCACACTTACATTTTTTCCATGTCTTGACTATTGTAAATAATACTGCTTTGAACATGGGGGTGCAGATATCTTCTTGAGTTAGTGTTTTTGTCTCCTAACAAAGGTTCTAGAAGAAAGCATAGGAGAATATCTTCATGACCTTGAGGCTGGCAAAGACTTCATAAAAAAACACTAACCATAATGGAAAAAGGTAATAAATTGATAAATTGGGCTATATTAAAATTAGGAGCTTCAGTTCATGTAACCAAACTGGGTTCCTTTTGCTCGTTGCACAGAAAGCCAATCACCAAAACAACGAGTTTTCAAAGAGAAAGGGTTTAATCACAAGTCAGCCAATGAGGAGTCAGGAGAACAAATCTCAAATTTGCCTCCTTGAAAAATAGGGGTTAGAGATATTTATGGGATAAAGGGGCAGGGTGGTGTGAAGTGAGAATAGATGACTGGAGGCAAGGAGAGGTGAGGTAATTGATGATCTCCGCAAGTGTAGTCAAGCTTCATGGCTCTTCATAGGATGCGTGTTCACAAAATGGTGGCATTGCCATGACCTGAGGGTGGTTTTCAGCTCCTTGATATCAAAGGGTCACCTATCAGTCATCTGTGCAGGCCCAGTTGGTGAGTTGGTGGTCTTAACCAGCCTGAACTGGATAAGGAGCCAACTCTCAGTTCCTGAAAAAATCAAGCACCTGTTGCTATGGTGACCCAGGAGTCAGAGATGTTATCTATAGAATGGGTTTCAGTAGTGCATTATTTAACTACTTTTTCAAACAGACAACTAACTGAGTGTAGTTAAAGCAAGTTGGCCCCAGGTTTCATTCCTCAGAAGATACCATTACGAGTGAAAGGCAAGCCACAGACTTGAAGTAGGTACAGAGTATCTACCTGGCAAAGGACTTGTAACCCGTAAGGGATACAGAGATTCAAAAAATCAATAAGAGAAAAACAGGCAACATAATAAGTCCAAAGGGAAGCTGAGGGCAAAACTGGCTTTGGAAGCTGTTGAAATAAATTTCTGGGCACAAGATGGAGCCGTTTCTATCTGGGGTACAATGTCAACAAACTGAAACTTAGAGAACGTTCACATCCCTGTAAATGCTCCGCTTGACCAGAAACTCAGTACTATATTCAGTCAGCCAATCCCAAATGCCAGGCCAACTCTGGGCCTTCTCGCCCAAACAAGGTTAACTATACGGCCCCAGGAAATCAGGTATTTTCTATTTGTCTCTTCCTTATTCTTCATTCTTTATCCTATAAAAGCTTCTTACCTTCAGCTTTGTTTTGCAGTTCTCTGAAAGGAGACTGTCCACTCATGAAGTGTTTGTCACTTCATGAATACAGTTTGTGTTACCAGCCACAAACACAGGTTCTTTTACCTGCCACACAAGAAAGAGACCAAAATAAAAACGGGGAGGCCAGGCTTATGGCAAAGAAAGAGCTTTATTGAAAGGCAGCCAGATGAGCAGATGGGAGTTAGTTAGAACTCAGATCCACCTCCTCAAAGGAAGAAAGGTAGGGGTTTTTATTTGAGGTTTTAGGTAGGGGAGAGGGAGCATGTGGCCTTGCAGGTTGGCGCTTTCCCACCTGCCTGCATTTGGCCTTGTGAGGCTGCTTGCAGGGAGGAGGGTGGCCCCATAAGGGAATCTGCAGGTGGGTGTTATTGGTTGGCTGCTTTCGTAGTGGATGGTGGATTCTGGTGCCAGGAAGCAGAGAAGTTGGGGTCTGGGAAGCTTCAGCTTCTTGATATTCTCTGCATATCAGTTTCCCTGCAATAAAAATTCAAAGGACCTGTAACTAGCCAAAATGCTAGCGTGAGGCCACCTGGGCTGTAACAATTTATAACTTCTATTTGCCTTGTGAAGTTCAGGGATACAAAAGTTTAAAAAACCAATATTCACATGTGAATATAAGTTAGAGAAGCAGGGGAGGGGGTGAGTGCTTTTGGTTTTGACCCAATATATGCTGGGTTTAATGTAGGGGAATTGAGATCAGGACTGGTCTCATTTGTATCACCTACACTGTCTTCTTTAATCACTTTTTAACAAAGCAAGATGATGGCAAACCTGGAAAGTGTCCCTGGGGTTATAGGATGAGGGGAAGGGAATTGGGTCAGGATTTTGAGCTGGCTTGAAGAGACACCTTGTTTTAATGTAATTGAGTGTCAGGCTCTCAAATGACTCCATTTGCGCTGCCTTATGTGGTTACTCCATACTTGAATGTGAAAAGGAGATTGGTTGGAGCCCATCTCCATATTGCTGTGAATTCTCCTGGTCTTTGCCCTTTGTTTCCTGCGCCTCTGCTAAACTCTCCTTCTTTCCTCCCATTTCCATCCTTCTTCTTCCCAACAAATGTGGAAAACAGCTGTTTTTGGCGTTGTTTTAACCTTCCACAAACTATTACTGACATATGGCAGATGTGTAGTGCTGCCTTTTACCACAGGTCTTTTCTGGGGGAGTGGAGGCAGAAGTAATGAGGAGAATTACAAATAAGTACTAATTATTAGACTTCCTTGTTCTTAATTCCTCAACTCCCATCTCTCCAACGCTTTTTCTCATTACGGGTTCCGGCTTTCTGGACTGCAAGTTCCTGTCCTTCTCCCTGAATGTTTTCTAGAAACTCTAGACTATTACATAGAGTAACCATTCAGCTGTCCCTGCCATCTCACTCCCCAGCCTTTTCAATCATGCCCTGGGGCTGATCTGTCACCAAACTCCATTGAAATGTTTCCCCAAGCAAGGGAGAAGCCTCTAGACAAGAATTTGGGGGCTAGCTTAAAAATTATTCTTTAAAATTGAAGACTGAACTCATTAACGTAGGACACACCCTCCTCTCTTCCCAAACCAGTTCTGACACCAAGTTCTGCCTTATCTCCTTCCTTAAAATTCTCTGGGAAGTTCACACTGCATTGCCTTGGCTCAAGCTCTGAGTGGTGGCTTCCTGTAATACAAGTCTTTGCCCCTATAGTAATGCATTTCCATTTGTGTGGAAAGAGCAGAGGGCATGGGGCAATGGTTTAGAACAGAGTAACAAGTTAAGCAGGGGTTGCTGCTTGGGAGGCTGAAGGAGGGCGGGCACTACAACCACAATCCACTGCTCCGAATGCGGCAGAGGCTGCCCCTGGGGAGGGGTGCCACCTGATGCGGGGTCGGTGAGCCGAGGAGTCGAAAGAAAGATTTCTTAGACTCTCAAGATCTGGCAGTAGTGCTCTTTTATTTAGAGAATAGTGTGGAATAGCATGGGGACAGGACCCATGGGCAGGCAGAGCTCCTGCTGCTGCCGCTTCTGCTGCCCCCGCTGGCATGGGGACAGGGCCCATGGGCAGGCAGAGCAGCTGCTGCTGCCTCCGCTGGCATGGGGACAGGACCCATGCACAGGCAGAGCTGGTGCGTGGAGACAGGACCCACGGGCAGTCAGAGCTCCTGCTGCTGCTGCATGGGGACAGGACCCATGGGCAGTCAGAGCTCCTGCTGCTGCCCCCGCTGGCATGGGGACAGGACCCATGGGCAGGCAGAGCTCCTGCTGCTGCCCCCGCTGGCATGGGGACAGGACCCATGGGCAGGCAGAGCTGGTGTGTGGGGACAAGACCCACGGGCAGTCAGAGCTCCTGCTGCTGCCGCTTCTGCTGCCCCCGCTGGCATGGGGACAGGACCCATGCACATGCAGAGCTGGTGCGTGGGGACAGGACCCACGGGCAGTCAGAGCTCCTGCTGCTGCTGCATGGGGACAGGACCCATGGGCAGTCAGAGCTCCTGCTGCTGCCCCCGCTGGCATGGGGACAGGACCCACGGGCAGGCAGAGCTCCTGCTGCAGCCCCCGCTGGCATGGGGACAGTTCCCATGGGCAGGCAGAGCTGGTGTGTGGGGACAAGACCCACAGGCAGTCAGAGCTCCTGCTGCTGCCCCCGCTGGCATGGGGACAGGTCCCATGGGCAGGCAGAGCTGGTGTGTGGGGACAAGACCCACGGGCAGTCAGAGCTCCTGCTGCTGCCCCCGCTGGCATGGGGACAGGACCCATGGGCAGGCAGAGGCGGTGCGTGGGGACAGGACCCACGGGCAGTCAGAGCTCCTGCTGCTGCTCCCGCTGGCATGGGGACAGGACCCATGGGCAGGCAGAGCAGCTGCTGCTGCTGCCCCGAGTTGAGGGTTAGGGCTAATTTTATAAGGCATGGGTACGTGACTTATTTTTACTGGAAAAAAAGAAAAAGAAAAAGATGATGTAAAAAGTCATTAAATGATTTCAGTGCAGATGGGGTCTGGTTATTGTGCGGTCATATAACTTTAGATACGAATCTGGCCATATAGATCGGCATGCAGGTGAGGATGCCCCGGGCTTCTCTCTCTGGGGCAGTCCTAATTCATACCATAAAAAAAGACCACTGGGTCATATAGTTTGGCATGTAGGCCAGGTCACCTTGGGCTTCTCTAGCTGGGGCAGCCTTAATCCACATCACCACCCACCAGGACCCACAGGACTGCTATGTCTCTTCCATACCAGTGATTGGTTCCTCCCACTCCCCCACAAAGCCTGCTCGCTGTCTCCACCGCGCTCCCCTCATTGACTCTAGGAACTCCCTTTCGTTTACCTTTGTGACTATTATCCAGCAGCTGCCTTTCTCACCAGCCCATCAAGTCACTGCCGAGGAGGCAGTTCTGTGGAGGCGCCAGAATATCAGCGAAAGTCTGCATCTAGGGACCAAAGTCTGTGACACTGATCGTAAACTCCCTTCCACACCCTTCTCTGTGAGCTCCATCCGTGTGGGAAAGTTGTAGATAGTGACAACGAGCACTCAGCAATGTGCAGGGTGTAGGTAATGGCTTTATGTGAGTATTTCTCCCATTATAACCAATCTGATCGCTACATATTAATAAGGCTCTTTATACTAGCACTCAGGAAGTTTCTCCTTAAGTATTTAATGTAGGGCTTCCTATGTAGTCTCTCTTTTGGTCTCACCTCCTTGCAATCTGTTCTTCATAATGTTGCTAATCTGTTCTCATTCCTTTGCTTAAATGCCTTCAATAGCTCTTTTTCGCCTTCGAGATAAAATCCCAGCTTACCTAGCATGGAAAGCTCTCTGGATTTTGCCCTAGGTGACATATCCAGTGCCTCTTTTCTCCTCCCTTTCATTCTCTGAATTCTAGCCCCACTGAAATACTTGCCATTTCCTAAAAGTATTGTTTTCCATTTCCTTACTTTTGTTTTCGCTATTTTATGTCAAGCAAACATTTCCTCTCCACCTCCCCCGCCTCCAGCTAACTTACCACCTTCTCTAAGAAGCTTTCACTTAAGTTCCTCTTATGGGCTCACATCTACCATAATGTTACATTTCTGAATTCTAATATCCTTTTACTTGCCAATCCCCTCCCCCCTGCCTCCCTATATGTAATCCTTAAAGGCAAAAACTGTCTTTTTCCCCTCTGGATTTCCAGTTGTCTCTCTCAAGACCTGATACAAAGTAGGTGCTCATTAAATGCTGAATAAATAAATATATTCAATGTTTTCACCTAAATACCGATCCTACTTTATGACCCTCCTAGAACAAACTTCAGGACTAGGTTCACATGGCTCTTGAGAGTTTGAACACAGGAGAAAATGGAAAAAGATTTTCCCCATCAGGCCAAACCTATTAGTCTGGTGTGTAACTTAGTCTGTTTCAGCATGAATAAATTGATTTTGTACTTTCAAGTCTACATTTTTCTTGTCCTCTCCCTTAATATATACCTTTGTAAGCAGAGTAATCTTAGAGACTTGAGTAGTGTTGGGAGGAAATCTTTTATTTTAACATCTTAGATTCAAACGGTTGGGGGCCTGTGAATGAACTGACAAGGAAAAGGTTAATAGGAGATGTGTACAAAGTTTATGTACACATGCACTTGGGAGTTGCTCAGTAGAGTAATGCGCTCAATAGCCAGAATAAAAGTTTATGCACCAACGTAACAAGGAAGAGTTTAGGGCTTCAGTGTGAAAGTATGGAAGGTTCTGTTGGGCTTTTTCATGCTCATGGAAATGGGCAGTTTGACTTCGTGGAAGCTGAATTTGCTGGAAACTTCCTTGAAGGGAGATTAATGGCAGCTGTATTTTTCTAGAGGCTCTGCTTTAGCTAGATACCAGAAGTTCAGATGAGAGCTCTTTCTGCATCTCCTGTAGCTCAAATGTTTTCACTTTAAAATAATCTTTATACCACCTGTGGGGGTTTGAGTGGGTCCCCACAACAGTAAAGTAAGTATGACTTAGTCACATCTTGGGACCTACAAAATCAAGTTTTTAAGGAAACAAAATCATTTTATTTAATGTCTCTCTCAAAATTAAAACAGGATACATTCTCCACAAATAGGTATGATACTCCATTCTTTATAAGCATATATTTTATAACCCTTCTGAAATTCAGATAAAAACTTTTAACAGCTGGATATCTCATCTTTTCCTGGAATAATGAGGCATGCATCACCAGAGGGGATTGGAATGTCTTTCTTTCTTTCTTTATGATTCCTTGTAGCCTATCCATCATCAAGTTGTTGATGGTGGAGCATCACTACCGGATCAGGGATCAGATTCTCCATAATAATCTAGTCATCAGCCTGTTTCAAAAGCTTTGGCTTCACTCACTGGGGAGTGAGTTCTTGGGCCTCTCCTCCAGACTGTTGTCAAGTATGCTGCACTGAGCTCTGTCACTGTTTCACGAAAAATTCTCTTCCTTGAATACTAATCCTAATGCTTGTGAGACAGGATACAGTCCTGGGGCATTTAAAAAATGTTTCTTTCAATTTTACTATTTTAAAAGATTTATTGAGTGCCATTAAACCAGAGACCTTTGGAAAGCTCTTATTACAAAAAAGCCTCAGGGTTGAGTAAGCCTTTTCCAGGAACAAGAAAATTAAAGATGGTGCGAATCCAGGAAAAAGAACATGAGTGTACTTACAGGCATCAGCCCTGTTTGATTTCAATCTCAACATGATACCACTGAAACATCTTACTGACATCTACGCAAAAATATCATCATCTTTGGGCTTTTTAAATTCAATTTTAATATTCCCACTCCATTTTTAACGATGTAAGGGATTTTTAGGAGTTCTTATACCAATTTTAGATTGGTTTTGAAGTTTTATGGGATAAAGTTTGCCATTTTCCATACCAGGAGTCACTTTATTTGAATACCAGGGTGTGTTTCTGCTTGCATACTGGCAAAGACGATTGGAAAAAGAAAATGTAAAATTTTATTTTATTGCTACTAGAAAATATTAGCCATAAGGTGGAAATGTGAGAAACCTCCCACTTTGCAGGAGGAATCTAGTGTATTGGGCCTCCTGGCTCTATTGAAATAGATGATGAAGTCTTAGAACTTTGTACTTAATGCAGAGAATCATTTAGCTAGTTACTATCATAACAAGAAAGAGGCATGCTGTTCTTCATCCTTTCCTTCTCCCTGCTGGCTAGAACATGGGTGTCATGGCTCGAGCTTGAGAAGCAAGCATGAATGGTGAGGATGGCACAGCAACAAGGTTGAAGGAGTCTGGTTCCCTGAGGGTCAAGGAGCTGCCAACCCAGCCCAGGACTATATGAAGGGGAAAGAAATTTCAGCTTTGTTTGAGCCAGGTGGCTCTTGAGGAAGACATCGATGGGATCAGAATATGCCATCCCAAAATACGCTACTTTGACATAAGGATTATTTTGAGCTGAAAGCAATTGAGAAAAAGTAGACATGAGAAAAGCTCTCTCTCCTCTCCATATCTGCCTAAAAGCAGGTATATATTTCCCTTGTGAATGTATCACTCTCTCACACGAGAAAGGGAAGAGCAATCTTTATCCCAGGAGATAGAGACAGCATCAAGATGCGTCTGCGTAAACGTACCCTACTAGATAATCATATCTTCCATTAGTTTCTTCCATATATGTACCTTTCCAAATATACTGCCCCTAAAAGCCCAAAACGTTTTTCTTTTGTCTTGTAACTTCTGCACAAATTTATCACACTTTATTAAAATGGTATATAAGCATCCTAGTCTTACCATCTCTTTGGTATTTTCACTTCATTTCTGTGAGGTCTCCCATATGCACACAGAATAAACTTTTTCTCCTGTTAATCTGGCTTTTGTCAGTTTGATTCACAGACCCCAGCCACTAAATTTAAGAGGGTAAAGGAAAAAGTTTTCCTCCCCTACAACATCAAGGGAACCAAAATACATGAATTTACTTGCTTTTTGGAAGGCTGTGCTAGCTAATCTTTCTTTAATGTGCAAAGATAAGTAGAACAGTATAATGAACTCTTGGGTACCTATCACTCAGTTTCAACAGTTATCACCTATGACCAATCTTGTTTCATCTGTACCCTCACTCGTTCCCTCTCCTCTGTATTTTTTGAAGAAAATCCAAGACACTCTACCATTGCATTCACAAATATTTCAGTCTGTATCTCTAGATACACACTCTTCCTCTTTTCTTATAAGGATACTAATCCCATCAGGGGAGCCTCACCCTCGTGACCTCATCTAAATCTCCCAAAGGCCGCACCTCCAAATACCGTCACATTAGGGGTTAGTGTTTCAACATATGAATTTTAGGGGGACACAAACATTCAGTCCATAACAATGGAGATGTTCCTCACTCCTTTTTAATGCTGCGTAGTACTCCATTATGTTTGTTATTGGTGTTACACATAGTACTGCCGAGAACAGCTTTGTGCATTTATCTCTTTATATCTTTGCCAGTGCATCATGCGATAGACTCCTAAAAGTAGGATTACCAGGTCAAAGGATATACGGAGGACATGCATATGTGATATTACCAAATCATGCCAAATCTCTGTAAGGATAGTAAAATTTTGCATTTCTATAAGCAATTGTACGAGAATTCCTATTTTCCCATAGCCTTGCCAACAGTTTGTCATTAATCTTTTAGATATTTGCCATCATAATAGCTAAATTATTTTTTATTGTGGTAAAAAACACACAACGAGATCTACCCTCTTAAATTTTTACGTGTACAGTACACTATTGTTAATTATATGCACATTGTTTTACAGTAGATCTCTAGAACTTTTCATCTGGCATGACTGAAACTCTATAGCCGTTGAACAACAACTCCCCGTTCCCTCTATCCTCAGCCCCTGGCAACCACCATTCTGCTTTCTGCTTCTGTGAGTCTGACTACTTTAGATGCTTCATTTAAGTGAAATCATGTAGTATTTATCCTTCTGGGACTGGTTTATTTCACTTAGTATAATGTACTCACGTTTCACCCATGTCATGACATATGACAGAATTTCCTTTTCTTATTGAATAATATTCTGAATAATATTCTATTGTATTTATATACACCACATTTCTTTATCCATTCGTCAACTGATGGACATTTAGTTTGTTTCCTCATCTTGGCTATTGTGAATAATGCTGTAAGAACCTGGGAGTGCAAGTATCTCTTTGAGATCATGTTTTCAACTCTTTTGGACAAATACCCAAAAGTGTGATCATTAAAAATTAAAAATAGTTCTATAACTATCATAGATTATTAACTATTACCATTATTAACTATATATAACTAGTATTATCAACTATATATAATATAACTATTATATAACTATTATAACAGTTATAGAGCTATTTTTAATTTTTTGAGGAACCTCCCTACTGTTTTTCTTACTTCATTGTTGTCTGTGGCCCCTGAATCTGTCATCTGGGGTGCTTTTGTCCTTTATCATCTGCGCCACACCTGAAGTGGATATTGTAGTATTTTGTCAGTTTATAGGAGCTAGAGGAGACAGAGCAACAAATTAGCCCGTACCATAGGGATGCAACCAATATGCTTATTGTCTCAGTCCATGTTGTCTATTGGAACCCCAGCAACTCTGCTGCCCAGGGTGTCTACCCACTTTGTGCCAGCTACACCTTTAGAGTACTTTCAGGGGTTTGGTGCTTGGTCCCATGTGTCAACACCATCATATGTCCTGACACTTCCTGGAGCACTGTGAGAAGTATTTCCATCTTCATCCCTGGCAGTTTATACTATAATTAAATCAACACAGTCTGCCACTGAGATTTGGGCTTTTCCTCCATTCTTTCAAGCTAGTAAATTCCTGCATAGAACAACCCAGTACTTTTTCTTCTACTAGTGTGTTAATTTTCTAGGGTTGCTATAACAAAGTACCACCAGCCGGGTGCCTTAAAACAGAAGAAATTTATTCTCTCACAGTTCTGAAGGTTAGAAGTCCAAAGTCAAGGTTGGTTCCTTCTGAGGTATCTGAGGGATAATCTGGTCCATTCCTCTTTCCTACCTTCTGGTGGTTGTTGGCAAATTTTGGCATCGCTTGGTTTGTAGATGCATCTCTCCAATCTCCACCTCCATCTTCACATGGTGTGTTCCCTGTGTGTCTCTGTCTTTGTTTTCTCTTCTTATAAGGACACCAGTAATATTGAATTAAGGGCCCACCCTACTCCAGTATGATCTCATCTTAACTACATTTGCAAGGACACTATTTCCAAATAAGGTCACATTCTGAGGTATAAAGAGTTAAGACTTCAGGGGCTGACCCCGTGGCCGAGTGGTTAACTCCGTGCACTTTGCTTCGGTGGCCCAGGGTTTTGCCGGTTCGGATCCTGGGTGTCGACATGGCACCGCTCATCAGGCCATGCTGGGGTGGCATCCCACATGCCACAACTAGAAGGACCCACAACTAAGAATATACAACTATGTACCAGGAGGATTTGGGGAGAAAAAGGAAAAATAAAATCTTTAAAGAGTTAAGACTTCAACATTTCTTTGTGGGGACACGATTCAACCTGTAACACCCAGTCTGGTTTTGTGCATGCTACTCTGAGTAGCCCACACCTGCCTTCACCCCACCTCCAATTTCAAGACACAAAATTTAGCTTGCTCTTTTAAAGGAAATAGAGAAAATACTTCTCATATTTTTCTATTATGAGCTTGAAGGAAAATAACACATAGCTATTTTCTGAAAAATTTAAAGATAATCCCTACTAGATTCTTTTCAAATTGAAAATATATTTATTATTTTTGCTGATTAGAAGTGAAACACATACCCACTATAAAACTTCAAACAATTTAGACACATCAATAGAATATAAAACAGAACTGTCTTCTGATATAACAGAGGAGATGAAAAGAAAGAACAAGTTCCTGACATGGACTAAGTTATTGGAACCAATCTTTCTTCTGAAAACACCTAAAATTTTGGATAAAGTATAAAAGGTATTTTCTTAAGATCATCAAAAAGCTGCCAAGATGTAAGGAATTGGCTGTCTAAAATCTCAGGGAAATGGGAGCCCAGAAAGGTAAGCAGAGCACAGAAGCCTCTTGGGTTCTGAGGGCGTTTGCTGATGCTGGTAAACTTGATCTTTGGTTTTGATGACCTCAGGAGGTTACAGAAAGAAAATCTTATGGTCAACTTAAGAAGGGGAGACTGTCCCACTTTAAGATGGGGTGAAAAGGGCTAGACCATGGGGTAAAGTAAGTCAGAAGTGATCTCTCACCAGGCATCTACAAGAAAAGCTGTCCTGAAGGTGTGGAGGGCAAGGAAACGTACCTCAGAAACAGTAATGCTTAGCCCCTCTCATGGATTTGCAGCATAAATTCTTATCTCCTGGATGGTCAAAATTTTTTCAGCCTTAAGTTCATTTCAAAGTCATCTTGGTACAATCACTTTGGAAGACACTTTGGTAGTTTCTTACTCTTGTACCTATCACATGACTCAGCAATTCTACCCTCAAGAAAAACAAAAAACATGTTTACAAAAATATTTGTAAATAGCTGTTCATAGCGGTCTTATTGATAATGACCAAAATCTAGAAACACTTCAAATGTCCATGAACTGTAGATTGGATAAATAAATTATGATATGTTTCTATCATGAATTACTACTCAGAAATAAAAAGAACAAATGACTGATACACAAAACATGGATGGATCCTAAAAACATTATGCTGAACAAGAGCAGGTATGCACAAAAGAGTACATACTATTTGATTATATTTATATAAATTCTAGAACAGGCTAAACTAATCTACAATGACAGGGAGCAGATTAGTGGTTCCCTCAGGTTGATGGTGGGAGAGATGAACTGCAAAGGAACATAAGGGAAACTTCTGGGGAGAAAAATGTCCCACATCTTGATGTTGGTGGTGGTTACACAGTTGTAAATATTTGTCAAAAGTCACTGATATATATAAACTATTCAAATTTTACTTTATGAAATTTATATCTCAATAACATTGTTTTAAAAGTAAAAAAATAAAATAATCATAAAAAAAGTGGTCCTGGACTGACAGAGCCACTAAGCACCTGGCACCAGCTAGGGATATCTTTATCTTAGGTCTCAAAAAAAATGTCCACACATAGTTTTTACAGACATTATCTAGCACACAATTTTTTAAAATGCCATAGATACACTGAATCACGGGTGGAAACGTGAGTTTGCAGAAACAAACTTGCAAAGACTTTAGGTGGTGAAATTATCATAGATTATAAAACAATCATGTTTACTATGTTTAAAAAAAATATGCAGGGAATAGAACCCTATAAAAGTGACCTGGTGAATCTATAAAAGAACTAAATAGAATAAGAAATGGAAAACAGAAAAACTAAACTTTAAAAATTTGTTGGATGTGTTTAACAGAAGAGTCAACCCTACTGCAGAGAAAATCAGTAAACTGAAAGACAGGTCAGACAAAATTATCCAGAGTGTAGCACAGAGAAACAAAAAGTGCAAAACACGGAAGAAGGGTTAGAAAGTGAGCTCTAAGATGTCTAACTGGAGCAGCAAACAAGCAGAGAGAGAGAGAATGAGAAAGAGGTAATATTTGAGATAATGGCTGAGAATTTTCTAGAACTACTGAAAGGCCACCAATTAAAAAATTCAGGAAGCCCACTAAGTAAAAAGAAATCCTTATCTAGCTTCAAATATATCATAATAAAATGACAAGTCCTAGTAAAAATGTTGAAAGACAAAGGCAAAGAGAAAATCTTAAAAGCAGCTACATTCAAAATACTAACAGAGTGAAAGCAGAATTCTCAACAGCACCTATCGAAATAAGAAGACAATGTGCTGAAAGAAAATAATTGCCAATCTTGAAAAAAAAGCTTGAAAAAAGGCATTTTCTGATAAATGAAAACAGAGAAATCACTTTCAGCAGGCCCTCACTAAAGGAAATTTTAATGAATATACTTCAAACAAAAGAAAATAATCCTAATGAAAATCTGATGTGCAAGAAAGAATAAAGATCAAAGTTAGTGGTAAATACCTGGTAAGCCTAAATAAACAATGAATAAATAATGAAAAAGTCTAGCAGGACTGAAAAAACGAGATGGAGTTAATACTCACAACAGTAACATACAAATTGGGAAGAAAGCAAATGGGATGATAAAAAATATTCCAAAAGAAGACAAGAGGGAATAAAAGAAACATTGAGTAGATGGGACAAATAAAAAGCATAAAATATGATAGTAGATTGAAGCCCAAGTATAAAATAATTACATTACAACCAGAGCATACAACTATGTAGTGGGGCTTTGGGTAGGAGAAAAAAAAGAGAGGAAAATTGGCAATAGATGTTAGCTCAGGGTGACACTTTCCCAGCAATAAATAAATAAAAAAATAAACTAATGACTTAAAAAAAAGATCCGTAGACTGTGAGTATTATGAAGAACAAAGTTAATTAAAGATTGTGTAATACCTGCCCTGTGGATGGGAATGGGGGAGGAGAAAAACTATGGGAGTTTTCCACTCAGCGCTGTTGTTAATTTTTTCCTGAAAGCATTTAAAATGAAACAAGTTCTGGCACGAAAGGATTAATTTCCTTTCCTAATCTAGTTTGATTCTATAAGGGAAATCCATATTGCGTCCATTATGAAATGGAGTCGGCTTTGGCTCTTTTTTTGTGGAATAGTCTCCTGGCTCTATCTTACCGAGAGACCATTCCTTTCCTTCCTGCACATCCTCATGGCAAAGATCTCACCAAAGTCCCAGTTCCTGCCCTCGTCTGTGAGTCTCACTTCACCTTGTCACAAACGGACTTAACCTTCTGTTATACAGCGAATATAGCCATTCTTTTTTTTCTACTGTGGTAAAATATACAGAATGTAAAACACACCATTTTAACCATTTTTAAGTTTACAGTTCAGTGGCATTAAGTACATTTACAGTGTTGAGCAACCATCACCAGCAAAAGATCATCATCCAGATCTTTTTTCATCTTCCCAAATAGAAACTCTGTCCCCATTAAATAGAAACACCCCATCCCCTCCCCCCAGCCCCTGGCAACCTCTATTCTGTGTTCCATCTCTATGAATGTGCCTATTTTTGATACATCATATAAGTGGAATTACGCATTATTCTTTTCATCTGGCTTATTTCACTTTCCATAATGTTTTCAAGGTTCATCCATGTTGCAGCATGTACTGAGATTTTCTTTCCCGTTTAAGGCTGAAAAATATCCTACTGTGTGTATATACGTTTTGCTTATATATTCATCTGTCAATGGACATTTTTATTATCTATTATTATTTTAATATTGTGTATCTAACTTTTTAATTGAAATATATTTGACATGAGTAGCTCTAATTTTAAACTGTATAACTTGTTAATTCAGTACATTCATATATTGTAATATGATGGCCATTGTAGCAATAATTAGCACCTCTATCATGCTATGTAATTGCCATTTCTTTTTAGTGGTTGGAATAATTAAGTTCGAGTCTCTTAGCAAGTTTCACGATTAAATTCAATATTGTTGTCTATTCACTATATTGTACATTAGATCTCTAGGACTTACTTATTTACCACTTGTTGAAAATTTGTACCCTTAAACAACATTTGTCTGATCCTCCCACCCCCATCCCCAGTAACCACCATTTTACTCTGTTTTTATGAATTTGGCTTTTTTAGATTCCACATATAAGTAATATCATACACTATTTGTCCTTCTCTGTCTGGCTTATCTCACTTAGCATAATGTCCTCAAGGTCCATCCATGTTGTCATAAACGGCAGAATGTCCTTTCTCATGGCTGAATAATATTTCATTGAATATATACCACATCATTTTATCCATCATGTTGATGGGCACTTAGATGGTTTCCATATCTTGGTTATTGTGAATAATGCTGAAATGAACATGGGAGTGCATACATCTCTTCAATATCCTGTTTTCATTTCCTTTGGGTATATTCTCAAAAGTAAAATTGCTGACTCAATGGTAGATCATTCGAGGTACCTCCATATTCTCTTCTATAGTAACTGTACCAATTTACATTCCTAACAGTGTACTAACAGTGTGCAAGGGTTCCTTTTTCCCCACATCCTCTCCAACACTTGTTATCTCTTGTCTTCTTGATGATAGCCATTCTAACAGGCATGAGGCAATATCTCACTGTGGTTTTGTTTTGCATTTCCCTGAAGATTAGTGATGTTGAGCACCTTTTCATGTGCCAGTTGGCCATCTGTATATCTTCTTTGGGAATATGTCTGTTTAGTTCCTCTGCCCACTTTTTAATTGAATCATTTGTTTTTTTGGTTATTGAGTTGTATGAGTTCTTTATATATTTGTGATATTAATCCCTTATCTGATATATGGTTTGCAAAATTTTTCTCCCATTCTGTAGGTTGCCTTTTCATTTTGTTAATAGTTTCTTTTGCTGTGTGGAAGCTTTTTAGTTTGATGTAGTCTCATTTGCTGCTTTTTGCTTTTGTTGTTTGTGTTTTTGGTGTCATAGCCAAGAAAGTCATTGCCAAAACCAATGTTAAGGAGCTTCTTCCATACATTTTCTTCTAGGAGTTTTATGGTATCAAGTCTTAGTTTAAGTCTTTGATCCATTTCAAGTTAATTTTTGTGAGTGGTATAAGATAGGGGTCCAATTTCATTATTCTGCATGTGTTTATCCAGTATTCCCAGCACCATTTGTTGAAGAGACTAACTTTTCCCCATTGAGTGTTCTTGGCTCCCTTGTTGAATATTAGTTGACTATATATGAAGGGGTTTAAATCTGGGCTCTCTATTCTGTCCTGTTGATCTATGTGTTTATTTTTACGCCAGTATCATACTCATTATTACTGCAGCTTTGTAGCATAGTTTAGAATCGGGAAGTATGATATCTCCAACTTTATTCTTCTTAGAATTACTTTGGCTATTTGGGGTCTTTTGTGGTTCCATGCAAATTTTAGGATAGTTTGTTCTATTTCTGTGAAGAATGCCATTGGAATTTTGATAGAGATTGTGTCAAATCTATAAATGGCTTTGGATAGTATAGACATTTTAATAATGTTAATTCTTCTAATCCATTAACACAGGATGTCTTTCCATTTGTTTGTGTCTGAATTCTTTCAACAAAGTCTCGTACTTTTCGTTTACAGATCTTTCACTTCCTTGGTTAAATGTATTCCTTAGGTATTTTATTGTTTTTGATGCTCTTGTGAATGGGATATTTTTCTTTATTTCTATTTCAAATGTTTAATTATTGCTGTATAGAAATGCAACTAATTTCTGTGCACTGATTTTATATCCTGCAACTTTACTGAAATTGTTGATTAGTTCCAACAGTTTTTTGGTTGAGTCTTTGGGATTTTTCTATACATAAAATCATATCCTTTGCAAAGAGCAACAATTTTACTTCTTCCTTTTTGATTTGAATGCCTTTTATTTCTTTGTCTTGCCTAATTGCTCTAAATAGGACTTCCAGCACTACAGTCACACATTGCATAATGACGGGGATATGTACCGAGAAATGCATTGTTAGGCAATTTCATCCTTGTGTAAACATCATAGAGCATACTTACGTAAACCTAGATGGTACAGCCTACTATACACCTAGGCTATATGGTACTAATATTACGAGACCACTCTCATATACGTGGTCCATTGTTGACTGGAACATAGTTACGTGGCACATGACTGGATATTGAGTAAGAGTGGTGAGAGTGAGCATTCTCATCTTGTTCCTGATCTTAGAGAAAAAGCTTTCGATTCTTCACTAAGTATAATGTTAGCTGTGAGTTTGTTGTATATGGCCTTTATCATGTTGAGGTGTGTTCCTTCTATATTCAATCTGTTGAGTGGTTTTATCATGAAAGGATGTTGTATTTTGTTAAGTGCTTTTTCAGCATCTATTGCAATAATTATGATTTTTATCTTTCATTCTATTATTGTGATATATTACATATATTGATTCGTGTATGTTGAACCATACTTGCATCCCAGGGATAAAGCCCACTTGGTCATGGTGTATAATCCTTTCAATGTGCTGATGAATTTGGTTTGCTAATATTTTGTTGAGAATTTTTGCATCTGTTATCATCAAGCATATTGATCTATAGTTACTTTTTCTCACAGTGTCCTTATCTGCCTTTGGTATCAAGGTAATGCTGGCCTCATAGAATGAGTTTGGAAGTGTTCCCTATACTTCAGTTTTTTGAAAGAGTTTGAAAAGGATTGGTGTTAATTCTTCTTTAAATGTTTGGTAGAATTTACGACTGAAGCCATCTGGTCCTTGTGTTTTCTGAGTTGGGAGGCTTTTGATCACTGATGCAATCTCTTTACTCATTGGTTTGTTCAGATTTTCTGGTTCTTCCTGATTGAGTGTTGATAGACTGTGTGTTTCTAGGAATTTATCTATTTCTTTTACGTTATCCAATTTGTTGGCATATAATTTCCATAGTAGTCTCTTATGATTCTATGTATTTCTGTGGTATCATTGTAATGTCTCCTTTTTCATTTCTAATTTTATTTATTTGTCTTCTTTTTTTCCTTAGTCTAACTAAAGGTTTGTCAATTTTGTTTATCCTTTCAAAATACCAGTTCTTAGTTTTAATGGTTCTTTCTATTATTTTTCTGGTCTCTATTTCATTTATTTCTACTCTGATCTTTATTATTTTCTACATTCTGCTAACTTTTGGCTTAATTTATTCTGCTTTTTCTAGTTCCTTGAGGTATGAAGTTAGGACTTTTGAGAGCTTTCTAATTTCTTTTTTTTTTTAATTTTATTTTTTGCTGGGAAAGATTTGCCCTGAGCTAATATCTGTTGCCAATCTTCTTTTTTTTTCCCCTCCCCAAAGCTCCCGTACATAGTTGTATATTCTAGTTGTAAGTCCCTCTAGTTCTTCTATGTGACCCACCACCACAGCATGGCTACTAACAGACAAGTGGTGTGGTTCTGCACCTGGGAACTGAACCCAGGAGGCAGAAGTGGAGTGCACTGAACTTTTAACCACTAGGCCATCAGGGCTGGCTCTCTAATTTCTTAGTGTATGCATTTAGTGCTATAAACTTCCTCTTAGAACTGCTTTTTGCAGCATCCCATAGAATTTAATGTTGTTTTCATTTGTTTTGAGATTTTTAAATTTCCTTTTGATTTCTTCTTTGACCCTGTAGTTGTTCAGAAGTGTGTTGTTTAGTTTCCACGTATTTGTAGATTTTCCAGCTTTCCTCTTGTTCTTGATTTCTAGTTTCATATAATTGTTGTCAGAAAAGATAGTTCATGTGATTTCGATCTTCTCAAATTTGCGAAGACCTGTTTTGTGTCCCACCAGATGATCTATCATGTTCCGTGTGCAATTGAGAAGAATGTGTATTCTGCTGCTGATGGATGAAATGTTCTATATAGGTCTGTTAAGTGCATTTTGTCTAAAGTATGGCTCAATTCCAATGTTTTCTTCTTGATTTTCTGTCTGGATAATCTATCCATTGCTGATAGTGGGGTATTGAAATCCCCTACTATTATAGTATTGTTGTCTATTACTCCCTTCAGATCTATTATTGTTTGCATAATATATTATGTGCTTTGATTTGGAGTGTGTATATATTTATGATTGTTATATCTTCTTGATGTATTGACCACTTTATCTTTATATAATGACCTTCTTTGTCTCTTGTTACCATTTTTGGCTTAAAGTTTATTTTGGCTGATGTAAGTATGACTACCCCTGCTTTCTTTTGGTTTCCACTTGCACAAAACATCTTTTTTTAATCAGTTCGCTTTGAGCCTATGTGTGTCTTTAGAGCTGAAATGAGTCTCCTGTAGGTAACATATGTTTGGGTCTTGTTTTTTTAGCCATCCAGCCACTCTGTGAATTTTGATTGGTAAATTTAATCTATTTACATTTCGAGTAATTATTGACATGTGAGGACTTGCTACTGCCATTATACTGTTTGCCTTCTCGTTGTTTTGTATCTCCGTTGTTTCTTTTTCCCTCTGTTTCTGCCTAGCTTCATAAATTAGTGGTTTTCCATGGTAGTATGCTCTGTCTCCCTTTTTTATGTTTGGGAATTCTCTGTATTTTTCCTTTGAGGTTTCCATGAGGCTTACATAAGATGTCTCCTAGATAAAACAGCCTATTTTATGCTGTTTAACTTATCTTCATTAGCCTATACAGGCTCCACACTTTCACTGCCCCCTTTCTACATATTTGATGTCACAATTGATCTCTTTTTATGCTGTCAATCCATTAACAAATTATAGTAGCTGGAGTTTTACTCTTTTTTTAACTTTTATATTGTAGTTAAGTGGGTAACACACCATTCTGGTATAGACTTACAGTCTGTCTATTTTTCCCCTTTACCAGAGTGTTTGCACTTTTCATATGTTTCATGCCATTGATTAGCACCTTTGCATTTCATCTTGTAGAAGTCCTTTGAGCATTTCTTGCAAGGCAGGTCTCGTGGTGGTGAACTCCCTCAGCTTTTATTTGTCTGGGAAAGTATTAATTTCCCTTCCATACCTGAAGGATAACTTTGCCAGATAAAGTATTCTTGGCTGGCAATTTATACCTTTCAACACTTTGAATATGTCGTTCCTCTCTCCTGGCCTATAGAGTTTCTGCTGAGAAATCCGCTGATACCTAATGGGGATTCCTTTGTAGATTACTGTCTTCTACTCCTGGTTGCCTTCAAGATTTTTTTCTTTATCATTGATTTTTGACAGTTTCATTATAATGTGTCTTGGAAAAGGTGTTTGTGCACTGAAATAATAGGGTGTTCTATTAGCTTTGTGAACTTGCATGTCAAAGTCCTTCCCCAAGTTTGGAAAGTTTTCAGCTCTTAATTCTTTAAGTCAACTCTCTTCCCCCTCTCCCTCTCTTCTCTTGCTTATTTATTTATTTATATTTTTTTATTGAGGTAACATTGGCTTATAACATTATGTAAATTTCAGGTGTACATCATTTTATTTTGATTTCTGTGTAGACTACATCATATTCACCACCTAAAGACTAATTACCATTCATTATCATACACATGTGCCCAGTCACCCCTTTCTCCCACCTCCCTTCCCCTCTGGTAATGACTAACCTAATCTCTGTATCTATGTGTTTGTGTGTTTGTTATTGTTGTTGTCTTCTTCTACTTATGAGTGCAGTCATACGGTATTTGACTTTCTCCCTCTGACTTATTTAGCTTAGCAAGATACTCTCAAGGTCTATCCATATTGTTGCAAATGGCAAGATTTCATCTTTTTTATGGCTGAGTAGTATTCCATTGTGTATATATACCAAATTTTCATTACTCATTTTTCCCTTGATGGGCACCTAGGTTGCTTCCAAGTCTTGGCTATTGTGAATAATGCTGCAATGAACATTGGGTCACATACATCTTTACACATTCATGTTTTTGTGTTCTTTGGATAAATACCCTGTAGTGGAAGAGCTGGATGGTATGGTAGTTCTATTCTTAATTTTTTGAGGAATTTCCATAATGTTTTCCACAGTGATTACACCAGTTTGCACTCCTACCAGCAGTGTATGAGGGTTTCCTTTTCTCTGTATCCTCTCCAATATTTATTATTTCTTGTCTTGCCATTCTTATCTAGCCATTCTGATGGGCATGAGGTGATATTTCGTTGTAGTTTTGATTTGCATTTCCCCCATAATGAGTGATGTTGAACATCTTTTCATGTGCCTCTTGGCCATCTGTATAGCTTCTTCGGAAAAATGTCTGTTCAGATCTTTTGCCCATTTTTAAATTGGGTTGTTAGGTTTTTTTGTGGTTGTTGAGATGTATGAGTTCTCTATATATTTTGGATATTAACCCCTTATCAGACATATGGTTCACAAATATCTTCTCCCAATTGTTAGGTCATCTTTTCATTTTGTTGATGGTTTCCGTTGCTGTGCAGAAGCTTTTTAGTTTGATGTAGTCCCCTTTGTTTATGTTTTCTTTTGTTTCCTGTGCCTGGTGAGACATGGTATTCGAAAAGATGCTGCTAAGACTGATGACAAAGAGAGTACTGCCTATGTTTTCTTCTAGAAGTTTCATGGTTTCAGGTCTTAAATTCAAGTCTTTAATCCATTTTGGGTTAATTTTTGTGTATGTTGTAAGATAGTGGTCTAATTTCATTCTTTTGTATGTGGCTGTCCAGTTTTCCCAATACCATTTATTGAAGAGAATTTCTTTCCCCAGTGTATGTTCTTGGCTCCCTTGTCAAAAATTAGCTGTCCATAGATGTGTGGGTTTTTTTCTGGGCTCTTGATTCTGTCCCATTGATCTGTGTGTCTGTTTTTGTGCCATTACCATGCTGTTTTGATTACTATAGCTTTGAAGTATATTAGGAAATCAGGGAGTGTGATACCTCCAGCTTTCTTCTGTTTGTCAGGATTACTTTGGCTATTCAGAGTCTTTTGTTGTTCTATATAAATTTAAGATTCTTTGCTCTATTTCTGTGAAAAATGTCATTGGAACTTTGATAGGGATTGTTTTAGGAAATATGGACATTTTAATTATGTTAATTCTTCTAAACCAAGGGCGTGGAATAGCTTTCCATTTCTTTGTATCTCTCTTCTCCTTCTGGTAGATCAATTATTCTTATATTTGTCTTTCTGATCGAATCCAATCAGAAAGAGCAGAATTTCTTCATAGAGGAGGATCTCATAGAATTTCTTCATTTTAAGAAATCTTAGCTCTCTCTCCTCTTCTAACTGAATTATTTCTAAGTCCACCAAGTCATTTAGTTTTTTCTTGCACATGGTCTTCCCTGTCCTGGAAGCTCTCTGTTGCATTCTTCATCTCATTCACTGAATTCTTCAGCTCCAGAATGTCTGTTTATTTATTTATTTAAAAAATTTCAATCTCTTTGGTACAGAACTCCTGTTCATTAATTTTTTCCTTTATTTCATTGAATAATCATCCTGAGTTTCTTGTAGTTTGTTGAATTTCTTCATACAACTATTTTGAATTCTTTTTCAATTAGATTGCAATATTCCATGCCTTTGAGTTCAGTTGCTGAAGAATTGTCATTTTCTTTTTGTGATACCATATTCCTCGATTTTTTCATAGCATTTGTACATTTGTGCTACTACTTTCAAATTGGAAGCATCTCCTTAACTAAGGTTTTATGTCATCTTTGGTTCTTAAAATTCAATAGGCTCTGGGGTATTGGAAACCTTTCTTTTGTGTTCCAGAAGGTGGCGCTATAGCTCATGTTTGTGGTTTCCCCCTTTCCCATTGGCCTTGGCCTATCTGAACACTCTTCAGTGTCTACTGGAGCTAGCTCTTGCAAATGCACTGGGGAGCACACACAAGGAGGCAGCTGAGTGCGGAAGTATGTGGGGGTTTAGCACTTGGGGCTTTGGGGCTACCCGTGGGCCCAGTGGGGGGATCCTTGAGTCGGGTACTACCAGAGGTTTGTGGATGGACTTCCTGCTGAAGTCCTGAAGCAGACAACAGAAAATGTGTTCCTTTAATGCCCTTTATTATTTTTATCTGCTTCCTTGCCTTTCTCCTCCCTCCTCCCAGTCACAGAGGTCCCTCCTCAGAAATCTGAGTGCTGCTGGAGAAAAACGGGTTTCTCCAGCTGCAACCTGCCCAACTGGGATAGCTGGGCTGTCACCACTTTTGCTTTCCACCTCCTCTGTGGGAGAGGTTGCTGCTTTCCACCTCTTCTACTGGAGAGGTCACCACTGCCACTGCCAAAAGCCCAGCCCTTTGTAGTGTCCCACCTTGGTGAGTTCCTCCCTCTCCTCTGTCCAAACTTGTCTCTATCTTGCTCTGATGGCGCGCTGAAATCTTTCCTCAGGCAGGCTGGACTTCTACAGATTCTCTCTTGCCTGTAGGTATCTACCCAGTTTTACGCTCTCCAGGGTTTTTTCTGATTGCGGTGAGTGGCAGGAGGGCAGGTTCGCTGCTTCCCTTGGATTTGTTGCTTTTATGAAGGTCCTATTTGCTTATTTTTGGATGCACAGGTGGGCTAGAAACCTCCTGGGTACCCTCAGTGTAAAATGCAGAGGTATTTTTGTTTGGTTGTGGATATCTAATTAGTTGTTAAAAAAAGGAGAGAGAAAAGAAAAACAACTTAGGCTGCCATGATGCTGACGTGACCTCTCACTTTTTTCTCCATAGACATTTAAGTTTTCCACATTTTGGCTATTGTGAATAATGCTGCCAAGAACCTTGGCTTACAAATATCTGTTTGAATCCCTGCTTTCAATTCTTTTGGGTATACACCTAGGAGTGGAATTGTTGGATCATATGGTCATTCTATGTTTAACTTTTTGAGGAATCACCAAACAATTCCTCAATGGTTTCAACATTTTACATTGCCACCAGCAATGCACAGGGGTTCCACTTCTCCATATCCTCAGCAGCACTTATTTTTTTATTTTATTTTTTTCATAATAGCCATCCTAGAACATGTGAAGTGGTATCTCATTGTGGTTTTGATTTGCATTTCCTCCATGGCTGGTGGTGTTGAGCATCTTTTTACGTGCTTATTGGCCATTGTATATCTTCTTTGGAGATATGTCTATTCAAGTTTTTTGCCCGTTTTTTAATTGAATTATCAGGTTTTTTGTTGTTGAGTTTTGGGAGTTCTTTATATATTCTAGATATGAAACTCTTATCACATATATGCTTTGCAAATATTTTCTCCCACTCTTTGATGTGCCTTTTGATACTTTGGATGGTGTTCTCCAATGAATCAAAGTTTTTAGTTTTGATGGAGTCCAGTTTATCTATTTTTAAACTGTGTTGCCTGTGCTTTGGGTGTCACATCCAAGGAATCATTGCCAAACCCAATGTCTTAAAGCTTTTTCCCTATTTTCTTCTAAGAGTTTTAGTTTTAGCACTTACATTTATGTCTATGGTACACTTTGAGTTAATTTTTTTTTTTTGGCTGGGGAAGATTTGCCCTGAGTTAACATCTGTTGCCAATCTCCCTCTCTGTTTTTTTTTTCCCTCCCCAAAGCTCCTGTACATAGTCGTATATTCTAGCTGTAAGTCCTTCTAGTTCTTCTATGTGAGCCACTGCCACAGCATGGCTACTGACAGAGAAGTGTTGTGATTCTGTGCCCAGGAACTGAACCCAGGGCTGCCAAAGTGGAGCACTATGAACTTTAACCACTAGGCCATTAGGACTATTAGGGCTTCATTCTTTTGCATGTGGATATCCAGTTTTCCCAAAATCATTTGTTGAAAAGGCTGTATTTTCCCCATTGAATGGTCATGGCATCCTTGCCAAAAATGAACTGATCATAGATATAAGGGCTTATTTCTTGGCTCTCTGTTCTATTCCATTGGTCTGTTTTTATGTCAGTACTTTGTTTTTTTAAAAGATTTTAATTAAATTAATTTTTTTATTGGGGTAATATTGGTTTATAATATTATATAAATTTCAGATGTACATCATTATATTTCAATTTCTGTGTAGATTACATCATGTTCACCACCCAAGGCTAATTACCATCCATCACCACACACGTGTGCCTAATCACCCCTTTCTCCCTTCCCCCTTCTCCCAGTACTTACCCTGTTTTGATTACTTTAGCTTTGTCGTAAGTTTTGAAAAAAAAGATATGTGAGTCCTTCAACTATGTTCTTCTTTCTCAAGATTGTTTTGGCTATTTGGAGTCCCTTGAGAGTCCATATGAATTTTAGGATGTTTTCTTCTATTTCTGCAAAAAGCATCATTGGGATTTTGATAGGGTTTGTATTGAATCTGTAGATGGGTAGTATTGTCATCATAACAATATTAAGTCTTCTGATTCATGAACATGGGACATCCTTCCATATATTTGCGTCTTCTTAACTTTCTTTCAGCAATGTTTTGTAGTGTTTAGTATACAAGTCTTTTTGCCTCTTAGGTTAAGTTAATTCCTAAGTATTATCCTTTTTGATGTTACTGTAAATAGAATTGTTTTCTTAATTTCCTTTCATTGTTCATTGTTAAGGTATAGAAATGCAAATTATTTTTGCGTGTTGATGTTGTATCCTGTAGCTTGGCTGAATTCATTAGTTGTAACAGTTGTTTCGTGGAATTTTTAGGGTTTTATAGTCATGGTTTTAAAATGTTCATGCAACATTTATAAAAACTGTTTATGTAATAGGCCACAAAGAAAACCTCAATAAAATCTTAAATTAGAAATTCCACGTGCTACATTCTGTAACACCAATGCAATAACATTAAAAATTAGTTACAAAGCAAAAAGAACCACACACACACACACACATATTACTCTGTTAAATACATTTTGGACTTAGGAAAAAAATCTTAAAACTATAATTATAAATTATTAGTTTAAAAAAGAAATTTAAACCCTTGATATCAAAAATTATGAGATGGGACTAAACATGTGCTAAGGGAAAATGGTACAGCCTTAAGTTATTTTATTATTAAATAAGAAAGTGGGAAATTAAAAACAAAACAGTCAATGCCTGAATCTGTAAAAGAATAAGACAAACTCATAGAAAAAAATAGAATGAAATTATTAAAAAGAAAAGCATGAAAACATGTCCAACATCACTAATTATTAGGGAAATGCAAATCAAAATTATGATGACATATCACCTTGCACCTGTCAGAATGGCTATAGCTAACAAGACAAGAAATAACAAGCATTGGAGAGGATGTTAAGAAAAGGGAACCCTCACACACTGCTGGTGGGAGTGCAAACTGGAGCAGCCACTATGGAAAACAGTATGGAGTTTTCTTTAAAAATTAAAAATAGAACTACCATATGATCCAGCTATTCCACTACTTGGAATTTATCCAAAGAACATGAAATCAATCATTCAAAGATATATGCACCCCCATGTTTGCTGCAGCATTATTCACAATAGCCAAGACATGGAACAACCCAAGTGTCCATAAACAGATGAATGGATAAGTAAAATGTGATATACATATACAGTGGAATACTACTCAGCCATGAAAAAAGAAATAATTGTGGCATTTGTGACAACATGGATGGACCTTGGGGGTATTATGCCAAGTGAACTAAGTCAGACAAAGATAAATACTGTATGATTTCACTCATTTGTGGAAGATAAACAAACACATAGATAAAGAGAACAGATTAATGGTTACCAGAGGAGAAGAGGGTTAGGGGAGGATGAAAAGGGTAAAGGGGCACGTGTGTACGGTGACGGATAAAAATTAGACTGTTGGTGGTGAACACAATGCAGTCTATACAGAAACTGAAATATAGTGATGTATACCTGAAATTTACACAGTGTTGCAAGCCAATATGACCTCAATAAAATAATTTTTTTTTAAAAAGAAAGAAAAGCAGACATTAACAAATTGGAAAACAGAAAAACAATAAAATTGATAAATAAATCTAAGAGCTGGTCCTTTGCAAAGATCAAAAGAATAGGTGATTCAGAATCTAAAATAATTTTTTTAAAGGATCAAAATATAATAAAAGAAAGAAAAAAGATAATCCAGATAGAGATATTTAAAATACTATCAAGTGAGAATTATAATGCAAATTAGTTTGAAAACCTGAAGGAAATTATGCTTTTATATGAAAATATAAATAAAATAGAACCAAGAAGAAGTGGAAAACTAGAACAAGCCTTGTATCCATTAAGATTACATTCAGCTGCATTTATCAAAACCTGGCTCTGGAGGCTTGACCAAAGGGGGATTAATTTGTGTCAATAACAATAAATCTTGAGGTGGGTAGTCCAGGCAGCCCTGGGTAGAAAGCTGCTCAGGGACATGGTCAAAGATCCACATTATTTCTGTCTTAATACTCCACCATCCTTAGCACATGGCTTTCTTTGTCAGGGACGTATGATGGCTGCTCATTCTTCAGCCATTACATCAATATTGTAGGCAAGAAAAGTAGGGAAAAGTGAAGGGCAAAAATCAATAGGTGCATACTAGCTGAGTCTGTCCCTTTTTATTGACACTCAAATGTGCCATGTTTCATTTAATTGAATTCAAACTTGTTTCAGTAACCCATTATGATGCTCTATGAGGCCTGTAGCCTGAGAACAGTAAAGGAGGTGAAAGTTCTGATGAATGCCTTGTTCAAGAGGCCACCATTGTGTATTTTGAGCAGCAAAATGAGTGCCTTGTCCACTATCAATGATATCTGAAACTCCAAAGGGAACAAGGAGTGTCTTGAAGACTTGTAGTGTGGCTTTAGTATGTGGAAAGATGTGTGTGACCTTGATTTACATTTTGGAGATCTGTGTGTGATATTCGCAGACTTCTCTATCCTAAGAGGGGCACCCTTGGATAAGGAATTGCTGCTGCTGCCATGGCCAGGCTAGGCAGCCAGACCATTGGAAATGGCCCAAGAGTCTGTAAAAATGTGCAGATGGGGCCAATTGTTGGCCAGAGCATCCAGTGCTAAGATGACTGACTGCCTGAAGTTCAGCCAATTGTTAACTTGGGTCCTGTCCTTTATCAGGAACATTCCAGTTAAGAGATCAAATGCAACAGCTTTCCAGTGAGCTCTGCCATTTGTGATGGTGGTAATTCCTTTTGAGAACTTCCTGGCAAGGGACTGAGAACAGGGAAGGTCACCCCTTCTTACAGGTGGGATATCCCAGAGGGTTCAGATTTGACTCTATCCTGTAAATACAATTTTCATTTTATCAAGAAGGCCTTGGTGGTCATGCTGAGCTTACAGGGTGCTGTTTTCATGACTGAAGGCACAATAGGAAGCTGGTAAGGAGGATCATGGGCTCTGCGCCTTTGAGAACCTTTATTTCCATGACAGCATAGTATGTGGCCAGCAATTGATGTTGTAATGGCATGTAACATGGGGCTCAGGAGGTCAGTTTCTTGTACTAGAAGCCCATGGGCAACTTATGGCTGTTATGAGTGGATCCAGAGACCCCAGGAAGCATGAGAGGAGGCTGCTAAAGCCTCTATAGTGGAGGAATCTTGGGGGTGGGTGTGTGGCACTAATAAGAGTGCCTGTTGACTTGCAATTTGGACAGATTATAGAGACTTTTGTGGGAAGTCTCTTTTAAGGTGGGCTGATTTGTGAGTAACAGCATAAATGGCTTTAGGTAAAATTTGTAATAAGAAATATGTTGCCTCCAGAATCCAAGAAGACCTAAGTGACATTGGGCTTGTTTTAATGTGGCTGCTGAGAGAGTCAATAGTTTTTTCTTGACAGTGTGAGGGATGGAGTATCTTTGGCTTATTGAGTAATTTTCAGGAATTTAACCAAGGTGGTCAGGCCTTGTACTGTGTGTGGAGCAGTGTCCACATCTTTTTTGTGAGCTCTTTCATGAGTATGTGTATGTCTAGAATGAGTCTGTCAAACAAATCTCCTCAGAGGAGCGAGCCATCAATGTAAGTTAGACCTGTGCTTTTGGAGGAAGTTGGATGTGGTTATGATCTTACCTGCATAGATTCCATGTTGTAAACTCTACTCCAATCTCTGGCTAATCCTTGAATCATGTACGTACATTATGTATATGTGGGATACACTCCAAACGTGTCCACCTGCTAAGCCTAAAAGAACTGAACGGAGATTTGAACTGCTCCTAAGGTGACCAATTTGTCCCAGTTTGCCCAGAACTTTCCTGGTTTTAGAACTGAAGGCCACATCCCAGGGACCCCTATCAGTTCCAGGCAAACTGGAATGCTTGGTCATCCTAGCTGCTTCCCAAAAGATTGGGTTTTCAGTTTGAATCCAGTGACATTAACTGCATGCTAAGACAAACTAACAAAGAAACTTCAAGACGAATATAATAAAATCCAGAGTCTCTACAACATAACATTCACAATGTTTAAGATTTAATCCAAAATTACTAGACAGGTGAAGAAACAGTAAAACGTGACCCATTTTCAAGAGAAACACAATTACTGGAGACTGACACCCAAGATGACAAAATTGTTGGAATTAACAGGCACAGATTTTAAAATTTATATTAACCACATTGAATTATGTAGAAGAAAACACATTCATAATAAATGAAAAGATAGGAAATTTCAAGAGGGAAATAGAAACTATAAGAATCAAATAGAAATTGTCTTGAAGACAGAGCAAAAAATTCTTCTAATCTGAATAAGACAGAGAAAAAAAGATCGAAAAAATAATGGGCAACTTCATGGACCTCTGGTATAACACTAAGAAGTTATGTAATTGGAGTCCCAAAAGGAGGAGAGAGAGAAAATTAGGCAAAAAACACAAGATTCCTTGTTTGATGAATGAATGAGCAGATCAGTGAGTACTACAGAACTACTATGGTATGAGAAGAAAATAATAAATTAAAAGACTCATATTTGCCTGGTTATTCTTGGCAGAGTTTTACTAATACTATATAAGAAAAAATGGATAGTTATTAAAAACTTATGGTAGTTATGCCAGCACATTCTTGGTATATTCTCCAAATATATTATTTGCTTGAATTAACAGTTCACTAACTTATATATAATTTATGCCATCATTTAGTTTCAATTTATCTCAATCAATCCATTAAAGAGTGTTACCTAGTCTAGATGGATCAAACCTATGTGTTGTATCACTGTCCAGGTACCTGGTGAGGGAACTGTAACCCCACAGTGCTGGTGCTAGCGAGAGCCTATTTCTGATTGAACGGCCCACCCCATATACATACTCATTGATGTATTTGTATCCCCAAGGAAGCAAAATTTACCTCAGCTTTTTGAGAGTAGGAATTATGTCTATACTTACTTTTGCAGTTCCTCACAGGGCTCTCGGACATATATATATATTTTTTATTATTAAGATTATGATAGTTTACAACCTTTTGAAATTTCAGTTGTACATTATTGTTAGTCATGTTGTGGGTACACCATTTCACCTTTTGTGCCCACCCCCCTTTCCCCTGGTAACCACCAATCAGATCTCCTTGTCTATATGTTAACTTCCACCTATGAGTGGAGTCATATGGAGTTCGTCTTTCTCTATCTGGCTTATTTCACTTAACATAGTACCCTTAAGGTCCATCCATGTTGTTGTGAATGGGACGATTTTGTCCTTTTTATGGCTGAGTAGTATTCCATTGTATATATATATACCATACCTTCTTTATCCAATCGTCAGTTGCTGGGCACTTAGGTTGGTTCCATGACTTGGTTATTGTGAATAATGCTGCGATGAACATAGGGGTGCATGGGACTTCTGGAATTGCTGATTTCAGGTTCTTAGGATAGATACCCAGTAGTGGGATGGCTGGGTCATAAGGTATTTCTATTTTTAACTTTTTGAGAAATCTCCATACTGTTTTCCATAGTGGCTGCACCATTTTGCATTCCCACCAACGTGTATGAGGGTTCCTTTTTCTCCACAACCTCTCCAACATTTGTCACTTTTGGTTTTGGATATTTTTGCCATTCTAACAGGTGTAAGGTGATATCTTAGTGTAGTTTTCATATTTATATTTTTTAAATTAACAAGATAATATTATTTAAAAGAAGAATTAGAAACTAAATCACTGAAAATGGACCTTTGCTCATTTTAAACATGGTTCCAACATTCTGAAACTTTTTCTTTTTCTTTCAGTGGGCAAGCCCCATTCCTTTCAGTCAGACTGGGTGTAGGTATTGGGAAGCCATGAAAACTTTCGTGTATTCAAGTCATAGAAGGTACACGTGACTGATACGCTGGTACCTGTGTATCAGCCTGTGAATGCTCACATGGCACTCCCTGTGGTCTTACATCCTGTTGGTTTCCTAATACTCTTTTCTCTTCCCTATAAGTGATGATGGCCTCTCCGATCTTTAGAAATTTCTCACTGAACAGATAACAGTGTTGCTGACAGCTCCCTCTGCATTTCTCTTTCTCAAAATAACTGAGGCTGTCACTCTACTGGCTATTCAATATGCTTTTAAAAAAATTAGTTGCTTCCTCCTCCCGCTCTCCTCCCCACCAGGCTGTTTAAACTGGAACTGCTACCCATGGTCCAGGGAAGTAAGAACACAAAGACTACACTCCACTGGCTCCCAGTGCCTGTAGGCAAAACCCAAAGGAACACCCTTTCCTTACAGAGCTGCTTCCTTGTCTTTGTTCACAGGACCACTTTTGATAGAACACCTCGGGTGAGTGTTACGAGACCGACACAAGCTTCAGGCCTTGGTGGCAGATGGGGATCTTCCAAAGTCAGCCACCTGGGATCTGGAGTTTTCCAAGTTATTAGTGTTTGCTGCTATTCACAGGGTTTTCATGGCTAATTTTTTCGGAAGTGAGTGGCCAGGTCCTTCTTCCTAGTCCGTCTAATCTGGAAGCTCCGCTGAAACCTGTCCGCCATGGGTGACCCTGCTGGTGTTTGAAATACTGGTGGCGTAGCTTTCAGCATCATGGCAACATGCAGATGCCACAGTATGACAACTGACTGACGGGCAGTGTGGTTCCCTGACAAGAAACGAACCCAGGCCTCAGTGGTGAGAGTGTCGAATCTTAACCACCACACCACCGGGGCTGGCTTTAACAAGCTTGAAGAAAGCTAATATACTAAACTGACATCAACATCTGAATCTACCAAAAAAAGGATGGAGAACCAACTTGATCAGGACAAAGAAGGGGCGGATGAAGGTGGAAGGCAAAACAAAGACACAAAGAAACTGCACCAGGATGCTGTGCTGCATCAGGGCCTTGGGTGAGCGGATGGAAAGCTTGGCACATATTCTCTATAGCTACCAGAGCTATGGGAACACACTGCGTTTGGCCCAGCCTGGAGTCTCTGAGGCAAAACACCTATCCCCTGCTTTCCTGGCCAGGCCAGGGCTGCTGGTGCCCGTGAATGCCTCTGACTACTGCATGGACCCTTACAAGTGGGTGCAGCTTAAGGCCATTCTCTCCTAGAAGAACCCCAGCATGAGCCTGTGGCTGTGCAAGGCCAACACCAAGGATGAGGGTGTGCAGGTAAGCCCGCGGGTGGACAAATCTGTGCAGCACTTGCTGGGGCTCGCACCTTAAGCAGCTGTTTCCCCTGGGGCAGCAGAGGCTGCAAGGCACCCTTGCCAGCCTGGGGAAGACATTTGCTGGTGATTGGCTGCAGGGGCTTGATCCAGCTGCAGAAGGATGGGGAAGACAAGAGAGGAAGAGGCTTGGGGGCCTGTGACGTCAGAAAATGACAGGCAGGAGGAGCTGGGGCAGCAGGATGCAGCAAGTCCTTGGGAAAGGAGAGCAAGCAGGCACAGGGAAATGCTGCGGTGGACTTGGGAAGCCAGCTTTCAGTTTTTGGAGCCAAAATACGGCTATTTTCACTGTAAAGATTGTAAGATCAGTTGGAAAAGTGCTTTAGGTGTGGTGCATTTCTGGAATGCATAAGGTCTATTTCAAACAACTCTGTTGACGATGCCAAATGAATTTATCCCTTATTGAGTAGATTGCTTCTACGTCAGACCTGTTCAAAGTCTCACTGTTCCTTTTGTCAAAAGACAAGACATTGAACTGAGGAGCCTCACTGACAAGAACTGTGTGGTTGCTGCAAAGTGACAGGCTCTCCTGTGGCAATATTTACACCTTCAAATAGGTCACGTGACAGACAGAGTGACTTGTACAGGACACCTGAACGCTTCTTGTAACTTACTATACTGCTTTCCTTTTTTGCAACTTAACTCTGAACTGGCATTGGAAAATGGATTAGGCTTTTGTACATTTTCTAGGTTGTATGACAATTGTGCAATGTGAATAGACTAGAATAAATGCATGTAAAATAGGAAAAAAAAAAAGGATGGAACCTCCAACCATCTTGGAGCCTGGGCCCTTGACGATTGGCTGAACTAGGCACACTGGTTACAGAGGCTGTCACCATATTCCATTCTGGTTGATGGCAGGTCAGCAGCCTGCAGTACAGGGCTCACCCCAGGGAGGGCTAGAGAAGCTTCTCAGTTCCAAGGGGATCACACTCCGAGATTCTGCTTTATTCTCGTTCCAGGCTGCTCCTTAAGGGATGCTACCGGTTTGACAGCATTCTCTGCCTTTTGTCCTCTGAGTTGGGTGAGACTGAAGTTTCAGTGTGATGTCTACGACGTGCCTGACATACTGGCAGCTCAGAGGGGAATGAACACCTAGGAGCAGTGTTTGCAGTGACGAGAAGAGTCTTAATTACACAGTAAAGGAGAGATGGCACAAAATAAGGATCTTGGAGGCTTTCATTTAGTCATTCCATGTCTACACCAGTGGTTCTCAAAATGCGGTCCTGGACAAGAAGGATTAGCAGCCCTCAGGAGCCTGGCCCCACAGCCATCTGACTTTCAAGTCCTCTAGGCGGTTCTGACGCTGAAGTTTCAGCAGTCACTGCGATCTCTTTTCTTGCATTGTTTCTTTGCCTGAAAAAGTCCATTTTATGCCCTTCCAATGATATTTAGATATTCGTGCTCAGATATTTTTCCAAAATGCTCTCTTAAGAAGAGAAAGAAATCCGAGAACTTTGGCTTTTAGAGAGGACTCTGTGAACCCCAGATCAAGATTGTGGCTTGTTTTTACACAGCCCTTCCTAAATAGAGAAAGTTTTACGTTTTTAAAAGGTTGTTACAAATAGATTAAAAAAGCAAAGAAGAATGGATGACAGATACAGCATGGCCCTCAAAGCCTGAAATATTTACTATTTGGCCCTTTGGAGAAAGTCTGCTGACCCTTTCTTTTAGATAATGTCCCCAAACCTTATATAATTTGAATTAAACAGCCACATTGCATCTGTAAATGTGTTCTAACATCCAAATTTATGGTGGAATAAACTCGCTCCTCAAAAACAACGCTTTAATTTATGGAGTTGTGTTTTTCTGTTAGTGAAATTTAAACTCTACCCTGCTTTTTATGACTGCCTATTCTCCAGCTGGAAAGGAACAGGTACTCTATCACTCTCAACCGACAAATACTCATTGAGAGGCACAAAGATTAGTAATGTTAAATTTTGCTTTGAGTCCTTAAGAATGCCTTAGAAAAGTCTGACGTAGTACATGGATATCATGTGAGCGCTACAAAGACTGTGTAATGGGCTTTGGGAACACAAATAAGGGGACACTTACCTAGTATCCCATTATAGCGGTGTACACTCGCTTGTATATCCTGTGCCCTGAGGAAAGATATTTTGGTCGTTTTCAGTCTTTTCTTTCTTCTATCAAAACAACATTGCCATGGGTAACCTTGTACACAGCTCATTTCATCCATGTAAGACAAACTTCCAGGAGCGAAACTGCTGGGCTGGAGGCTCAGTGCTGAGAAACTGAACATACCAATGGACAATGACCAGATTGTTGTCTATATGAAAATAGAGCTCTGACCTAGAACCTGCAGCAACTAGCCTAGGAAACCAACTCATTATCCACAGTGACCAGTCCAGAAAGTCCAACATTATCTGCAGCTGCCAGTTGAGGAAGTCAAACAATAACCTCTGTAACAATTGGCCAAAAATAGCTAACACTTGATTAAGAACTAATAGCTTCCCTAATTTTTGCTCCTGTTTCCAACTGAGGACCAATTGAAGAAATCCAAATGCACGCCCTACCCAATCACATGGGCTGCTCCACTTGTAGTCAGTCCACCTACAGCTTCCCCAAGCCAGCAACCTTCAGTCAGGGCACACCTGAAATCTTCCTCTATTCCACTCTAAAGCTGTCCCACTCCTCTGCCTGCCTTTGTGTCTCTGCCAAACACAAGGGATGGCAGCTGACTCCCTTGCTATAGCAAGCTGTGAATAAATAGGCGTTGCTTTTCTCATTTAGTTGGTCTTTGCTTATTTCCACTGTTATAGTAGAGGCTCCAGTGAGATATAGTCTGCACTGCCTGGTGCCACGGACTCCAGCCTTCAACCAGCTGTGGAACCCGCAGAAGACCCTGTGCCTTTGCTGCTCACGCTGCTGACATAAGTTAGCACTGGGTCTACACTGCACTCTCTCTGCTTTGAGTTCCTTGGCTATTTATTCTCAGTTTGGTACCCAAGTTTTGTTATTGGTGCCCATTTATTGGCATCCTTGGTGGAGTCAGCCCATTCTTTTTCATCCCTTTTAGCTGTTTTTTTTGTGTTACTGTTTTGTGTTGTGCTGTCATAAGAATGAAATAACAGGGTAGAGTGCAAGCATAGGCTCTGTAAGCCTGTTGTTTGAACTGACCTCACAGACTGGTATGTTTACAGCTCTCACCAGACCAAGTTGACCCACTTGGACAAACTTTGCTGTGGGTCACCAGTGAAACTGGATCAGGTTCTCCTTCTGTCTTGCTTTTGTGTCCTGAGAGTCTAACTTTGAGCCAGAGAGAGTATTCTCACTGTTTTTCTGCCTTTTGGCGTCACAAATTGTGGGGTCTGCATTTGGAGGTGGCTAACTTTCTGGCAGGGTGCCTGAGTATGGGATGCACAAGGATTAATGTGCCTACCAATTGTTGCCAGCTCTCATGGGGTCATCTAAGTCTATAACCTCTCCTCTACCTGGAACACCCCCTGCTTCTTATATGTACACTGTTTACAATCCTAATTCTTGTGCCTATCTTCCTAAATGGCATAACTTCACCAAGGATGATTTGGGCCTTTAGTGACCACTCTGGGGAGCATTTGCTGTGAACACAATTATTCATTTGAGAAGAAGAAAGGGAATAATATTTCGAAGGGGCAGCATTTTTTTGATTGGTATGCAGAAGTCTCTGAACAAAATTCTGAGTAAAAAGTGGATTCACTTAAGGTTCTTTCATCAAAGCTAATGAGCAGTTCAGCAAACTTAAGCCAAAGCAAACTAGACTCATTTTCAATATCCAGCTGTCCCTCTCCCCCCTTATCCTTCTGGTCTCCCTCCTTCTGTGCCTCTATCAACACCTCTCATCTTCTCCTTCTCCAGACTTTCTACCTTTCCAAACAACTTTCCTAACACCCAAAAATGCAGTTGCCTCTGAATGTCCTTCCCTCCCACAAGTCGGGTATGTGGACAACTGTAGAATTTAAACCTTGAAACTGAGCTGAGTTAAGAACTGTAATAAAAGATTTCCCTAAACCCAAACAGGACCAGCAAATATTCACACAAGAATTTATTATTCTTTTGAGGGCATATGCCCTAGGATTACCTGATCTATATCAACCTGTACACAAGTTGGTCAGAACCTTAGTGCTGAATCCTGGATGAGAAAAGCTGTTTGGACTGACCTTGAAAAGGGCCTACAGGACACCTGTTTCCTCAATAAAACTGAAGGTCAAGAAAGGGCAAAAAATGTAGGCTAAAGTCTCTCAAAATCATACCTGAAGCATGTTCAGTAAAAATCTATTGGACCATAATTTAATCATGCAAACAAAGATGAAACTACAAATATGTAGAGATTAAACAAGATGTTACTGAATAACAAGTGGGTCAAAGAAGTAATCAAAAGAGAAATTTAAAAATATCCTGAGAACAATGAAAATGGAAATACAACATTCCAAAACTTATAGGATGCAGCAAAAGCAGTTCTAAGAGGGAAGTTCATAGTGATAAATGCCTACATCAAGAAACAAAAAAATCTCGAATAAACAACCTAAATTTACTCTTCGAGGAACTAGAAAAAGAAGAGCAAACAAAACCAAAAGTTAGTAGAAGGAAGGAAATAACAAAGAGCAGAAATAAATGAAATAGGGATAAAAAAGACAACAGAAAAGATCAATGAAACTAAGCTGATTCTTTGAAAAGATAAACAAAGTTCATAAACCTTAGGTAAACTCACGAAGAAAAAAAGAGAGAATTTAAATAAAATCATAAATGAAAGAGGAGATGTTACAACTGATACCATGGAAATATGAAGGATCATAAGAGACTACTAAGACTACTATGCCAATAAACTGGACAAACTAGAGGAAATAAATAAACTCCTAGGAACATACAACCTACCAAAGCTGAATCATGAAGAAATAGAAAATCTGAACAGATTCATTACCAGTAAAGAGATCGAATCAGTAATAAAAAACCTCCCAACAAACAGAAGTCCAGGAAGAGACAATTTCACTGTGAATTCTACCAAACATTCACTGAAGAATTTATACTAATCCTCTCAAACTATTCCAAAAAATAGAAAAGAAGAAACACTTCCAAACTCATTTTATGAGGCCAGCATTACCTCGATACCCAAACCAGACAAGGATGCCATTACAGGCCAATATGTCTGATGAACATAAATGCAAAAATCATCAACTAAATATTATCAAATTGAATATAACAGTACATTAAAAGGATCATACACCACGATCCAGTGGGATTCATTCCAGGGATGCAAGGACAGTTCAATACCCACAAATTGATCAATGTGACACACCACATTACCAAAATGAGAATAAACATCATATCATCATCTCAAATATGCAGGGAAAGCACTTGACAAAATTCAACATCCTTTTTGTGATAAAAACTCTCAATAAAATGACTATGGAGGGATCATACCTCAACATAATAAAGGCCATAAATGACAAGCCCACGGCTGACATCACACTCAACAGTGAAAAACTGAAAGTTTTTCCCCTAAGATCAGGAACATGACAGGATGCCCACTCTTACCATTTTTATTCAACACAGTATTGGAAGTCCTAGCGAGATAGTTAGGCAAGAAAAAGAAATAAGAGGCCTATAAATTGGAAAAGAAGAAGTAAAACTGTCACTATTTGCAGATGACATATTATATACAGAAAACCCTAACGACTCCACCAAAAAACTGTTTGAACTAATAAGCAAATTTAGTTGAGTCATAGGAAACAAAATCAATATACAAAAATCTGTTGCATTTCTATACACTACTGAACTATCAGAAACAGAAATTAAGAAAACGATCCAAATTACAATTACAAAAGTATAAAACACCTAGGAAGAAATTTCATCAGCAGGTGAAAGACCTGTATACTGAAAACTATAAGACCCTAATGAAAGAAGCTGAAGACACAAATGAATGGAAAGCTATTCCGTGCTCATGGATTGCAAGAATTAATATTGTTAAAATGGCCATGCTACCCAAAGCAATGTACAGATTCCATGCAATCTTTATCAAAACTCCAATGTCATTTTTCACAGAAATAGAACAAACAGTCCTAAAATTTCTATGGAACCACAAAAGACTGCAAATAGCCAAAGCAATCTTGAGAAAGAAGAACAAAGCTGGAGGCATCATGCTCTCTGATTTCAAACTATATTACAAAGCTATAGCAATCAAAGCAGTTGTGGTATTGGCATAAAAAGAGACACATAGATCAATGGAACAGAAATAAACACCCATGTATATATGATCAATTAATTTATGACAGAGGACCCAAGAACATAAAATGGGGAAAAAAGTCTCTTCAATAAGTGGTGTTGGGAAAACTGTACAGCCACATGAAAAGAATGAAACTGCTATAGGAAAAGCAAAAATTAACGTAGAACGTATTAAAGGCTTGAATGTAAGACCTGAAACTATATAACTCTTAAAAGAAAACATAGGTGGTAAGCATCTTGACATTGGTCTTGGCAATAATTTTTTGAACCTGATTACAAAAGCAAAGGCAACAAAAGCAAAAACAAACAAGTGAGACTATATCAAACTAAAAAGCTTCTCCACAGCAAAGGAAACCATCAACAAGATGAAAAGGCAACTTATTGAATGGGAGAAAATATTTGCAAATCATCCATCTGATTGGGGTTAATATTAAAAAAATATAAAGAACTCATACAACTCAATAGCGAAAAATAATCTGATTAAAAAAATGGGCAGAGGGTCCGAATGGACATTTTTCAAAGAAGATGTACAGATGGCCAACAGGTACATGAAAAGGTGCTCAACATCACTCATCAGGAAGATGCAAATCAAAACCACAATAAGATATTACCTCACACCTGTTAGAATGGCTGTTATCAAAAAGACAAGAAATAACAAGTGTCAGCAAGGATGTAGGGAAAAGGGAACCCTGTTCTCTGTTGGCAGGAATGTAAATTGCTGCAGCCACTATGGAAAACAGTATGGAGGTTCCTCAAAAAATTAAAAATAGAACTACCATATGATCCAGCAATTCCACTGCTGGGTATTTATCCAAAGAAAATGAAAACACTAACTTGAAAAGATATATGCACTCCATGTTCACTACAGCACTATTTATAATAGCCAAGATATGGAGACAACCTAAGTGTCCATCGGTAGATGAATGGATAAAGAAAATGTGATATATATAGGAATATTATTCAGCCACAAAAAAGAATGAAAGCTTGCCATTTGTGACAACATGGATGGAACTTAAGGGTATTGTGCTAAGTGGAATAAATCAGAGAGAGAAAGACAAACACCATATGATCTTACTTATATGTGAAATCTAAAAAAAAAAAAAAAAACCAACAAACAAACAAAACGAACCAAGTTCATAGATCCCAAGAACAGATTGGTGATTGCCAGAGGTAGGTGGTGGGGAGTGGGCAAAATGGGTGAAGGAAGTCAAAAGGTACAAACTTCCAGTTATAAAATAAATAAATCATGGGGATTTAGTGTACAACATGGTGACTATAGTCAATAATACTGTCTTGCATATTTGAAAGTTACTGAGAGAGTAGATCTTAAAACTTTTCATCACAAGAAAAAAATTTTTTTGTAACTATGTGCAGTGACAGATGTTAACCACTTATCGTGGTGATCATTTTTTAATGTACACAATTATTGAATCATTATGTTGTACACCTGAAACTAATATAATGCTGTACATCAATTATACCTCAATGAAAAGAACCTATAAAAACAAAAACGATAGAACTAAAGTAGATTTTCAGGATAGATTAGAAAATACCCCTGGACAACATTCATGAGTTAAAGAAGATGCTGATGTTAACAGCAGTGCTTTCATCTCCTTTTGTCAACGGAGTTGAGACTGAAATTGGAGACCTAGTGTGAAAACAAAAATTAAAATGTGAACTAGCCCCTTTAGCTGGGCTGTAACGTCTAGCAGAACATTTTGCAAAGGGCTTTAGAATAAAAATGAGACAGGATGCAAAGCAAAGTTGCGGCCCAGCAGATCAGCTAGTTGGCCCACTTCTCAACCAACCACCTACTGACAAGGATGCTTGTAGATCTCCTAAACTAGAAAAAAGATCATTCCATCTTACACAAACACACGCATACATGAAACGAACACAAAGAAAAATTCCTCAGTTCATATCAACGAAGGTGCTCCAAAAAAGGAAAAAGGGCGGATTATGCTGCCACACCCTGAAATACTCAAGTACATTATCGGTAAAGATAGGTGGTCGTCCTCATCAACTGCGGTCGGTACTCTATCTCCATTCAACCCCGCCACCTTTGGTCCACCTCTGCCTGGGAGTAAGCAGACCACACAGGCGGTAGGAATTTCAAACAAGCCACAGTTTTCTCTATCTCCCAGGCCTTAACTGTGACCCTTGGGCCCTTGCCTGAAAAATAGTCCTTTCTGCCCTCTGATACCACCCCTGCAAATTTAATAGAGACTTCCTCTGCTAAGGGAATTGTGATAGTAAATGCACAGCCCCAGAGGACTCCCCTATTATAACCAAGTTGTGTCTGCTCTGACAGTATCCCCCCAGCCCCCAGTTATGTTTGGCACAGACTCCAGATTAGGATCACGAGTGGTATAAGCTTGGGGGCAATTTGCTTTAGAACATTTTGAACTTTTTGGAGAAAAGCGATAGATATCATTCTCAATAACAGCTAGTATAATATATGTACAGCGTCCCAATAAAAATATCTCTAAATATTTGGCACTGTTGCATTTAGTCCAAAACAAAACACTTTGGGAGCCCGGTAGTCAGTTGAGAAAATGTCCTAACCTTGCATTTGGAGAGAGAGATTTCTTTTCCATTAGATGATAATCTGGGAAAAATCTCATCAGGGTTGCTGACAGCAGGGTTGGCTTTCTCCCGTCTTTAAGGTGCTGTGGGGAGGACGGCCAGCTCCAGCACTTGACTTTCAGGTAAGGCAGTGGGACGCCTGGTTTGCAGGGCCCAGTGCTGACTCCCCAGCTCAGTCATCGTGGCCAGAGAAGAAGGCAGGCACAGCGCTGTGCCCTCCACGCATTGTCGCTGAGACACCAGAGTCTAGGTTTTACACAGAAAAGGTTGGCTTGTAAATGTTGGCACCTGATTCGTTGAAACAACAAACCAGCCCTGTGCAGGCAAAACAATAGGTGGGCGGGCGATACTCAGACCACAGGCCTCCGGCGCGTTTCCCCTGTGCATAGGGCCATGATACTTTCTAGGCTTCACATAAGGCTTTGGAGACCCTGGAAAGATTCCCAGGTGCACGTTTCTCCTTCCGTCCTGTTGCCCGTACTGCTCACATCGCGTCTGTTAGGGCTGGAGAGATGAACCGTGGTTCCGGGCTTAGTCTAGCCGGAACTGCTCTTTCCCCACACCCCCTCCCAGGTCACCGCGCCGCCTCGACCCCGGGTGGAAAGGGAGCAGGACGGGACTTTGCGATTCTCTCAGTCTCCTCTGTGTTCCTCCCCCTACGAGCGGTCACCAAGTCTTACTCATTTTATCGGGTCAGTATTTTTCAAACCTCTCCCTTCATCCTTAGGACCACTATTTTAGTTCAAAACATTTATCTGAACAATCACAGGCTTCTCCTAAACTGGTCTTTCCACGTCTGCTCTTGTGCCTCACAAGTCCGTCCTCCACTCAGCTGCCGCAGCGATGAAACCAACACATAACCCTGAGCAGCATCTCCCCAGCTAGGGCCTCTGGAATGCCCTCAGGAGCAAGTTCATGGTAGGCCCCTCCCTTGGCACCCAGCCCGCCTCCTGGCAGCTGCCCTTTGCTAGCTTGCATTTTCGTGTGGCAGCTCCTCTGGTGCCCACGCACCTGGAATGCCATTGTCACCTCTGCGCATCTCACCTTTGAGGCTTACTTGTGGGCCCTGAAGGTAAAGGGCCCTCCTCTGGGCTCCCGCGGCACCTTGAACACATCAGTCTGATTATTTGTTGCATGACGTTGAGTTTATCTGTTTGCTGGCTAATTTCTCTTTCGTCAGGAAGCTCCTTGAGGGCAGGGCATGTAGCCTATGCAGTTTTTAATTCTGGGCGCTAGCACAGGTCCTGGTAGACAGCAAAGAATTCATGAAAGCTTGTTGAAGTAAATTCTTCACCGAGGTTTGATCTGATCATGGGGCCTACCCTGTCGCTTTCCCCAACACCTGCTGCCATGCTGGCTTCCTGCTTCGGAAGGGGTCCTTCCTCACACAGGGACTGTTAGAAACTGAATGTTCGTGTCCCTCCAAAATTCCTATGTGGAAGGCCCAACCCCTAATGTGACTGTGTTTGGAGACAGGGCCTTTGGGGATGTAATTTAGGTTAAAAGTGATCACAAGGGTGGAACCCTGATCCAGGAGGATTAGTGTCGTCCTAAGAAGAGACCCTAGAGAGCTCACAGCCTTTCTCTCTCCACCCTGTGAAGACAGCAAGAAAGTGGCCCACCGCAAGCCGGGAAGAGCGCTCTCGCCAGAAACCGAACCCTGCTGGAACTTGATCTTGGACTTTCCAGTCTCCAGAACTGTAAGAAATACATTTCTGTGTCTGAGCCACTCAGTCTATGGGATTTCGTTAGAGCAGCCCAAGTGGATTAATCCGGGGATCTGCACGGGAAGACTAGCAGGTGGCAGGGCCTGTCTCTCCTTCCAAATGCCAGTAGCTGAGATGACTTTTTGAGGTAGAAAGTAAAGAGGTAAGGTATACTCTCTTCTTTTATTTGGCCGGGGAGTAACAGAGTAACACTACTGTCCTCCTGAAGTACGTGTTAACCCCTGCCTGCATCATGGCATAGGTGCGAGGGCCCTGCAGTGGTCCTGTTTCAGTCAGGATTCTTTGTTTGCAAGTAACTGAATCCTAACTCACACTCGAGTAAGCAAAATAGGAGATTTGCCAGTTTACTGAGCAGAGTAGGGCAAGGACTGAACCAGAGGAGATCAGCATCACGGCCTTCGAGCTGTCAGGCCTCTCTCTCTGTTTCGCTCTGTCTGTCTGTCTCATATCTCGGCCTCTCGCCTCTGATTCTGCATGGCTCTCCCACTCCAGACAGGGACCATCACACAGCCAGGGTCGGGCCCCAGGAGATTCAGGCTCACTTCTTCAAGACCTTGCAAACGAAGAAGAGAAGCTCTTCCGGGCCAGCTAGCATGCCAGAAGAAGTTCTGGGATGGGCTGGGATTGGCCCAGCCGATGTCTAGGGGCACATCCGGGGCACCGTGATGGCAGCCCCCTCTGGACCACGTGCTTTGAACACACACTTTCTGGAGTCGGAGTGTGCTATTGTGGGTGTAGAGGACAGTGGCTGCCCACTGTAGGGGCACTAGTGACTGTTCACGTGGTGCCTACAGTGGTTCTCTTCCCTGTGGGGGGAAGAGGGCCATCGGCTGGGGCTGGGCTTCCGTGATCGCTGTCCACGAGACAGTTTGCACACGGCTTCTGGCGTGACGTTGGCATTTGTCTGCTTTCATATTGGAAAAAAATTTTTTTAATAAGGCAAAATTTTTAAAAATCCTCCTCCTATGTCTTTCTGGAATAGATGGGTAGATGAGTGGAGAGGATGAATGGTAATGAGGTTATGGATTAGAAGGCAGCTTGACTTAGTGGAATGAAAACCATCCTAGTCATCTGGAATCCGGACATTTAGACCATCTTGATAGAGCGTCCAAGAGTAGTCCATTTTAGCAGCCTGGAAACCCCCTGAGCAAATACCTCTTTGTGTTAAAAATTTATTTTATGGGTCACAGAGTGTCCCATAAAGTTGAAGCCCTAATTCTAGAACCACACTCTCTGATATGACTTGACCGTAGTGAAACAGTGTGATACGTTTATGTGCAAAGGCGTGAGAGACCTTTGTTCATTTTCGTGTTTAAGGGACTGGTCTATTGTTTGTGTTTAGAGAAGCCAGCTTTGAAATGCCTGGTCTCTCTTGATGCTTCCCTTTGATTCCACCAAAGGTAGGGCCCAGTGACTTTCTGCCTGGAATGGGCTGAGGCAGACGTGCTGCTGGGCTGTGCCATGATCAGAGACTCCCAGACACAGTGTGGCTGGTCCCCATCCAGAGGAGGCAGGACTCAGATTCCTGGGTGTCACCTACAGGCTGCCTGAGCAAAGCCACTGTCCTCACAACTGTCTACAGTTTGCACCAGAACCGGCCTGCAGTGGTGAGAGTTGTACCCATTAATTATTCCCCATTTGTACTAGGTCTCTGGGCAATGCTAGGAGTCATTCAAATTTGCTTGTATTTCACCCTTATCTTGTAAGTCTAAGACCCATTCTTTGAAAGAAAAGTAACTTGCTTTTAGCTCTACCCTTGGAATTATAAAGTTTGTCTTTAAGCAGACGATATGTAAGCCCAGCTAGTTCCTTGCTGTGTGACTTTGAGTAAACCACGGCAGTTTTCTGGCCATAGCAGAAAAGGGGGTTGGATGGGACGATGCTGAAGGTCCCTCCTGTCTCTAAGTCAGGGCCCAGCATGCAGGCTTACTTAGTCAAATTTTTCCCCTTCCTTTCTAAAAAGCAAGCTTCTGAGAATATTTCTGACTGTATTGCAAAGTCGAAGATAAAATCATTATTGAATGAGTCTGTTATTTTATGTCATTCTTTTCCTCCTAGCAAAATATCCTATCATCCTGGTGAAAGGGAAGAAAAAGAAATTGTGAAGCTGAAACTCACACTTCATTCTCAGTTAGCTTTACAGATTAATTCGTTAGTCCCTCAAGCCCCACGGAGGACGCCTACCACACCGGCCCGCCTCCTAGCGCTCCTTTGTTCCGGCCTCAGGAGGGCTCACTGCGCAGTCCAAAGTCTGCAAGAAGGGGAATCTCTTCTTTAAAAGCCTACCATGCTAATGAGTTTTTAAAATTACAAATTTTAATTTAAATTAAAAGGTTTTAAAATTTAAGTGAAAACTCAGGCCTTCACTGGAATGCACATGCTGTGATTTTCTGCACAGCGATATGGTTATTTATTTGTGGGTGTTTCTGGCTGTTTCCTCTGCAGCACCCCCGTCCTTCACCACACCCAGCCCACTGCTCTGGGTGTCTTTTGGCATCACCAGTGTCTTTTGGACCAAATTTTCTCATCTTAGGTTTAAGATTTTTATTTTTTGACGATAGTAATACATATTTTAAAGATATTAAAGATTAGTATCAAATTCTACTATACAGCTTGAAACAGGAAAATTTTTTAAATAGAAAAATTTTCACATAGTATACAGGCTAGTCTCTCTTTCTGAGAGTTTTACAGACTTTGCTTGAGAAATATACATACATCCCATGATAGAGTTTATTCTCTAGCAACTAGTTGGCAAACTATAGCCTGCAGGCCAAATCTGGCCTGCCACTGGGTATTGTGCTGTTAAGAATGGTTCCTACATGTTTAAATGGTTGTATAAAGACACACATAATATCCTCGGTTTTGCCTTTTCGCTCTCAAAGCCTAAAACATTTACTCTCTGGCCCTTTAAGAAAAGTTTGCCAACTGCTGCTCCATTTGAAAGGGATAAATAACTCAACAGCATTTCAGCAATGCCCCTGAAAGGAATGTGGAGAGCAAACCTGCAAACTTTGGTAATAAAAAAGAATGAGAAAATTTTATTCAGATGATGCACCAGTACTTATGTTTACAAATGTCTTTGACCAATTTTGTTTTATCTCGTACATGTGATTCAATGTCCTGATGTCAGAGATTGTTCCATTTAGTAAGCAAATAAAAAAACCCAACAACACAGATAACATCAAATAAAAATACTATTAAAAAAATACAATTAAAGAGAAGTTTGTCAGAAGATCCTGACTTGAATGACCACGGTGTATATATAAATTAATCCCGGAACAGCCCTGACTATTTTAATGTTTCTAACTCCAGATATAAACTTGTTTTTCTCTCACACATATGTTGCTCTGTATGTCCACAGGAAAATTCCCGTGTAGTCCCAAAGCTCTGTCCTGGGCAAGGTAAACAGTGGTGCTATTCTAACTGTGAAACAGATAAAGTGTATCTCATCCATCGGTTAGCTAAGGCTTGGAAACCAAAGACACTCCCGCCTCTTGAAGGCTATACACCAGCCAAGAGAAATAGATGGATCATCAGGCTTTACAAAGGGAGTTCACAGTAGTCTCTGATAGGATAGAATAATATCTTTGAAAGTTTCAAAACACAGATAAGATTAACTCATTTGTATTTCTTGGGAATTACTCTTTTGAAACAATAAATTCCAGCCTGGTTGAGGCTATTCTGGTATGCAGTCAATACCGCCACCTACTGGTCTAACCGAGGAAGGCTATTTGTGTCAACATTGTGTCTTCTATAGAAACTAAGCTATAAAGATAAATCACCTGGCTGGATGATGCAAAGCTCTATTATTTAAAAATTCAGTCTCCTTCCCTCTCTTTGCCAAGGACTTTCACAGACATGTGCCTTTATGTGTGACTTTGTTTTATATGAGTGGATATGTCTTGGGATCACATATAGCTACAAACCATTTCCAACACACTTAGGAAAGTTATGGAATTGTAAATCTTTGTACTAATAATTCTTTTTGTAAATACCCCTGGTTCCAACTATTTTGTATTTTCATTTTTAAAATATACCTGTTGTGGAGACAAATTAAGGAAAAGAAAGTGAAACTTACATTTGCTATTTATATCTCAGGCTGGCAGCATTCATTAAATGTTTGGTGGAAGGGAAGTTAAAATTACTGGTTAAAGCGAGAGTCTGTGGTTACTGATTCACTGTACTTTAAATCCAGTCTTCATTGATATAGAACACTAGTTTAACGGAGTTACATTGATTTAATCGTAAAGGCCCTGATGTTTACATTTGTATATATCTTTTTACTGCAAACATTTACTTCCCAATAAATGTTTTGGGAACAACGCCTTTGATTTTGAAAATTAATTTAATCAAACGTTTTTGCTTCTATCTCTGTAATATGGTTGCATTTGACATTGCTTTTGTGTTAGTTTTGTATAGAGTGCTTGCAAACAACACAAGCTGCATGGAAGAAACACACGTAAGCAACATCTGTGTAGTTATAATAGGTCCAATGCTTTGGGGGGGGGGTAGAGGTTGGTTTAGAGAAATCTCCATGAAAGTGTATGCCAGCTAAAATATCAGAATCTGTGCAAAATGATAATACCACACTTATATTTTCCAACATACGTAACTTGAACAGTAGCATAAAATGCCCAAAGACAGGGACGTCTTTATTCTTAGGCAAGATTTTAGAATTTTAGCTAACAAAACAGAACTCCCAAACTATTAATTATAGATTTAGATTTTAAAATAACTTTGTAATATTGGAAGTTGGGGTAGATAACTAAAAGTATGTCTGTATGAGCACACAAATCAAATATTTTGGTTAAAAACATATTTTGGTTTGTATCCATAAGGCAACACAACTATTTTCAGCAATTCTGTCTCCTTGGACTCTAAGTTTTAAGATTCTTGGAGAACAGCCCAGATTTCTTACTTGGTGGTTGAAGTCTGGTTGGAGTGCTTGGCATTTGTACTTCTTTACACGTTAGTTCAAACTACTACTCACTAAAATGATCGTGTGGAGTTTTGAACCAGAGAAGCTGCAACAACCACCTGACCCAGCCCTCCTTTGTCGGAGAAACGCGGCTCCTGAATGGCGCAGTTAAATTGCCTACAGTATGAAAACGTGCTTCTGCCCGAATCAGGACTAGCATGTGGGCTGAGTGAGTGGTGGGCATTTGGACGCCACTTCCTAACCAAATGAGTGAACTTACATGACACTAACTACACTTATTTTTTCTTGACTGTTGTTCACACATTAATTGGTCCACTTTGTTTCCACTATATTTAAAAAGCCCTTTGGATCTATAAATATTTTTTTAATATTGTGTGTTGATGCATAAAATATACAAAATAAAAACCCAATAGAGTCCATGTGATTTCAAAATTAGGGTCTTACATTAAAAGATGAGTTCCCCAGGAGATGTTAGCGCTCCTGACAACTGTTAGATCTGCTTAAGGACAGGGAGGGTATGTAGAACAGGAGGTAAATTACTGAAAACTATTATGCTCCTGAATAATTCCTCCTACACTCTTTACTACTCCCCATAGAAATGATCCTGAACGATGAGCCCTGCCAGTCATTCATTCATTCACACTGTATCTGCTGTGTTTATTGAGAGCCTATTATGGCTACACTTGTGTCAAATAATACCTGGAAAGACCAAAGAGGAGAGATTGAAGAAAAAAGGTGCTGTGGTGTTTGTATAATTCTCATTTTTCTGCTGGTGGGTGTTTTCAGTTCTCCTTTCAAGCAGACCAGGCGCTGAAGTTTCCTTCCCTTTTCAGCACCATTCCCCAGGGCTCCTTTCTCTGCTCAGAAGCAACACAATGTTTTATTAATAAGGACTCCTGGGACATCTAGTTTAGATGCATATTTAGAAAAAGCACATTTAGGAAAAGCTGGCATACTTTCTTCTCATATTAAATTGATATAGATTAGCCGACGTGCGGCTGGCTGCTCTTTTCCTTCAGTCCTTTACGTTATATAGCAAGTCTTTCCTTCTTCTCAAAAATATGCTTTACTAATACAGATGAATTGAAAATGCTCCAAGCAGTCATCATAATTTGGTAGATCATCCACAGACAAGGGTCCCCCCTGTTTATCTTTGCTGTAACTCACCTGAAGTTTTCGTCTGTACTCGGGTGCTCACAAGTGTAAATTTAGTTAAGAAGCGTCAATGGGACAAAGCATGAAGACGTTGCTCATATCAGTTGGAAAAACACAAAGTAAGCTAATATAAATACTTTTTAAAAAAATTTGCCTTAACAATTGGAAATTTATTATTTTGTGTAGTAAGAAATCCAAAGGTAAGAGACTGCAGGTTCAGCAGCTCAGGCTCATCACGGAGGACCAGGTTCTGGCCGTTCCTCCACACTGGCACCTTTAGCACCGGGGTCGACAGAATCCCGGCCCCTAAAGATGTGTACGCCCCACTCCCTAGAACCTGCGACTATGCCACGTAGCAGTTCATTACAGGAAATCGTCTTACTCTTTTATTGTAAATTTTTGTCTGCATTTTTTTAAGCAAACGAATCCATTGCTGTGTGGTGTTTGCCACCGCCAACTATAAACAAAATGTTTATGTTACAGCACACAAACTGTGCATGTTATTGCTACAAACCAAATTAATATGTGATATGTAACAACCACAGTCATTATTTGGAGATCAAGAAACAATATTCTAAGCATTTTACATCCTAACATTGTCTGTTACTTATACACAGACATTACTCACATACAGACATTGCACTGTGTTGTAGTGTGTTATAGGAAATTGGTTGGCGTTATGGGTTGCCGTGCAATGTAGTCTAACTTTTTTCCATTTACAAACAACGGGGAATAGGCTCTTAGTGTTTTTGCATAGAACATCTGATTTTCAGGAACAAATTAATGACGTTAACCAGGAAATGCTGGATATCCCAATTGGGCCCCTTGTCCGCATCTGCACCACTGCCGTTTTAGTCTAAGCCACCATTTCTTGCCTAGGCTACTGCAGTCACCTTCTAGCTGGTCTTTCCGTTTCCACTCCTGCCTTCCCAGCCTCTTTTCCACAAAGCAACCAGAGTGATTTTTAAAAATTGTAAAATTTACATAATATAAGATTCATGATTTTAATCATTTTTTTAGTGTATGGTTCAGTGGCATTAAGTAGATTCACATTCTTGTGCAACTGTTACCAAGCCCTAAGGTACCAGTGACCTGTAAGTGGGTCCTTTTGCCTGGAGCCACTTGCACCAATAGAATGAGACTGGGTTCAGAATAGCAGAGCAGGAACGTCATTCATTGATCAACAAACGGAGGAGGCAGAGCACAGGCTCTAAAACACCTTCTCCCCGAAAGGGAAGGTGAGCAGGGTTCTTATGGGATGTGAAGGGGGAGAGGTCTCCAGTCATTGCTGGAGGCAGAGCATCTGGGGCATGCACAGATCTTCCCTTCTTGCACTCGGCACCTTTTGCATACGTTTCCTTTTGCACAGGGCACCCCATTGCCATCTTAGACCTTTCTTGTTTGGACTGGTTCTGCTGTTTGGCACCTGGCATTATCCTGCCTTGGTTCCTCTAGGCAAGCACTACCTAAAAACAAAGCATTAGACATGGACAATGTTTTAGGGACTTCCCCGGGTGACAAAATCATCACCACTCTCTATTTCCAGAACTTCAGTGCAAAACTCATGCTTATGTCACCAACTGCCCCATCCCTCCACAGCACCTGTCTCTGCAATGCACCTAGTTGGCCCACAATAGGGAGCACGCTGTGGGAAAGCACTGGGCACAGCATGGCAATGAGGACTTAAGGAGATGACACACTTAGAGAGCTTGAAAGAACGTGGGGTTTGATATTTTCATTTATAAGAAATATATGTATGTGGTCATTCAGATGACCAAAATATATTTCTCAGGTATACGAGGTCTTCATTCACAGTTCCTGGCTCATAGTCCCAAAACCCTTGGAATTTCTTGGGTGATAAGAGCAATGGGAGCAACTTTTGTCATAATATTTGGTCTCTAGTTCCCTGTTCCTGAAAACGCTTCAGGGCATAAAAGTGAAGGCAAAAAGCTGTCGTTTATGTTAATGAAGGTGACTTTTGGGCCCCACCCAAGGGTGTGGTCTGGTTTCCAGGAGAAACAGCCTTGTGATCAAAGGACTGGAACTTTCAGTCCCACCCCCTGGTTTCTGGGGGGAGGGGAGGTGGGTTTGAGGCTGAATCAATTGCCAATGGCCAATGGCTTAATCAATCATGGCTACGTAATGAAACCTCCATAAAAACCCAAAGGACTGCTGCTCGGCCCTCTTTTTTGGAGAGCTTCCATGCTGGGGAACAAGAACGCTTCCATGTGTCACTGTGCCAGGCCCCAAACTCCAGAGGGACAGGAGCTCCTTGTTTCAGGACCTCCCGCTATGTATCTCTTCGTCTGGTTCACCTGGCTGTTGATTTTTACCTTTTAATATCCTTTGTAATAAATCAACAATCTAGTGAGTAATTGGATTTTCTTGAGTTCTATGAGCCATTCTAGCAAATTAATGGAACCCAAGGAGAGGCTCATGGGAACCTCTGATTTATAGCCAGTTAGTCAGAAGTAGAGGCGACAGCCTGGGCTTGCAGTTGGCTCCCTGAGATAGAGGGGATTGTTGGAACCTCAGGTTTGTAGCTGGTGGGCCACAGGCACAGGTAACAACCTAGGCTTGAGACTGGGATCTGAAGCGGAGGGCGGTCTTGTGGCACCCAGCCCTTTACCTGTGGGATCTGATGCTATCTCTGGGTAGACAGTGTCAGAATTGAGTTGAATTCTCAAACACCCAAGAACTGCCTGCTGGTGTGACGAAACCTCCACACACACAGGCATTGGAATTGGGTCCAGAGACCCTTTGCAGTAGGGGGTTGGACTATGTATTATTTGTCATCTTTAAAATAAACCATATAGATTAGTTATATTTCCAAATTACTCACTAAGGCATAGAGTTGTGATGGAGACAGACTATAAATGACAAGAGCCAAGTGTCACCGATAGTCCAGCTCTAGAAATAATGGAAACCACTTCAGAGCCATCAGAATGGCAACAATTAGAAGGATGGATGACTCAAGTGTTGACAAGGGTATGGGGAGACAGGGCGTTGCTAATGGAAGTGCAAACTGTTACAGTCATTCTGGAAAACCGTCAGTTTTTTTGTGAAATTAAGAGTGCATCTGTCCTCTGACCCAGCCGTCTCACTCTAGAAATTGTGCAATGTGCTGCTTTCACAACTGAGCTGTGGCCCTGATTCAAGACCACAAAATGAGCTGCTGGAATATCTGGGAAGAGGTCCTCCTGCTTGCCAGGTATTCCAAAGATCTAGGTTCATCAGAGCAACAACGCCTGAAAAAGAGAAGAAATAAAGCCAATGTATTTCCAGTTGAAAAGGAACGCAGCCATGTCATTGGGGGAATCCTCAAGTCATTGTGGATGCCACGAAGGGTCCGCAGTTGTGTGCTTCCAGGAAGTGAGACCTTGAAAGAGAACGCAGGAAGGGTGTCTGAAAGGGCTGAGTACTTAGAGCCACAGCCCTGGGTAACTGGGTGCTGGGGACCCATATGGATTTAGCACAGAGGGAGTGTAGAAAGCTGCTGAGGATCTCTCTCGGAGGACCCCACTGGCTACAGGATGGGTCAGCAATGCGGACAAGTGAGGGTCAGCATGCGAGTGCAGGAGAAGCAGGCTAGCAATGGAAGCAGCTGGCTGGGGGATGGCTTCCTTTGCTTGGAAGAAGATTGTGGTGGAAACTTCCAGGATCCCCAGATGATCCAGGAGAGGACAAGAAAGTGCACGCTTGTGATCCTGGAATTCCTGCCAATCTGTAGGTGGAGGCTTAAGCAAGTTCTGATCGAATCTGGAAAAATAAAGTAAAGGAGGCGGCACCCACAGTACTCCGAGCCTTGTGGAGCAGATCCTGCGTGCTGCCCGCATTTAAGTACCCATTTTCTTACTGGATTGGGACTTTCTCAAAAGTAGGGCCCAACTTTTATTCTGCTTTTTATCTCCATGACTTGGCGCAGAATCTGGGACATAGTAGTTCTCAGTAAATGTTAGCTGACGGGGCAAATAAGGAGACAAGGTAAACCTGTGGAACCTGGAAAAAGGCAGCGGGGAGCAAATGGAGTCGCAGACATTAAGGGGAGTTTTCCAAAGCCCTCCTCATGCCTTTTTTCTTCCTGTTTAACAGAAGACTTTACAGCTTACCCCAGATCATTGGCTCAAACACCTGGTGAGGGGAGAGTCACTGTTTCCAAACATCCCTCCTGAAGAAATGAAACCTGGGGGTAGGATATTGACAGGTGATAATTGCTCTCTGATACACCCACTATGCAATCACTTGTTGATAAACCTTGGAAGGCAATGCATCCAAAATTGCTTTTTTTTTTGGTGAAGAAGATTGGTCCTGAGCTAACATCTGTTGTCAATCTTCCTCTTTTTGCTGGAGGAAGATTGTCCCTGAGCTCATATCTGTGCCAATCTTCTACTTTGTGTGTGGAATGCCGCCACAGCAAGGCTTAATGAGTGGTGTGAATGCCCAGACGTGGGATTTGAATCCTCGAACCTGGGCTGCCAAAGCAGAGTGCGTGAACTTAACCACTATGCATCACGCCACTGGGCCAGCCCCCAAAATTGCATTTTTAACTTGGATTTCATGCTGGCCTAGACTGATCCATCCAACAACCAATAAAGTTCTGGTTAGCAACTTGCATAATGATGGGGAATGGAAAAACAAATTTCCCACATTCCGAGAGCTTTTGCACATAATAGGAATTTAATTCACATTTCTTGATTGACTTATTTCCCTGGTATGTATATGCTTTCTTGTAATTCTTTGTACCTGATGGTCCATAAAGAAAAGAGGGGTAATTTGTTTCTAAAATTTGAAGGAGGAGACTATTGAAAATGTAACTGCTTAAGGGATTTTTCTTTTTTTGTATTTAATTTCCACAAATCTTGACCTTTACTGACAGAAAGTTTAGTTTTGGCCTGTTTATGCTGTTTGATAGACTCCAACTGAACTAAAATCTTTAGCCACCGTAAATGTTAGTCCCTGGAATGGAGACGTGTGGAATGGTTTAGTTGAATCCATTACAATTGATTTATCCGTTTTATGACAAACAAACGCAGGCATGCTCTGTAGACGGGCTCTGCTGAGTTGAGTGGCTGATGGTTTTTATTTCTTATGGTATTAATATAGGCCGAAGTCAACCAAGGTTTTATTAATCTCTTAAATACTTCATCCTATCCTCGGGGTGGGGTGCACTGCAGTGCTTCCCAGCCATAATAACACATGTCTATGGGCATGAAAATGATCATAGATTAGATGTGAGATAGGCTTTAGAACACTTATTTATAGTTTTGTACACACTGAGTGGGCACACATTTCCACAGTTGACTTATATCCGGTTTACCTCTGCATCCAAGCACGTGGGAGAATTGCATTTCTCTGTCCTGGCAGTTAGTCATGGCCATGGGACTTGCTTGGTCAATGGAATGTGGTGCCTGATTTTCTAGCCTCTTCTTCACCTGCCACAGCTGTCGTGGAGGCATGCATCAGTTGGCCTCTGCATCAGTCTTGGCCCCTGAGTAACTGGGCTGAGAAGAACCGCTCCTCCAACCTGCATGGGCTATATGAATCTTCAGTAAGAGATAACCTGAGACATTTAGCATGATCTAACCAGTCCTGACGGATTTATACTCGTTGAAGTACATATATGGGTGAATATGCATCTAGGTGGACCCTAATAGGAATAATGGACACAGCAATGCATTCACCAAACTGTTTGCTTCCTGGGCACAAAGATAGACAACATTATTCAGCTTCTCTTGCAGGTAGGAGTTCTTTTCAATGAAATACGGAAAGAAGTGATATCAGACATTTCTAGGCCTGGCCCATAGAACATCTCCCATATAATTCCCTACATGCCCTCTTCTCTTTTCTGCCATTCAGACGCAGAGAATTCAGGGAGGCCCCGAGACTCTGGGAAATGGTAGCACCAGTAGAAGGAAGGAGCGTGGGTCCCTGGGCAAGTGCAGAGAGCAGAGCCCTCACACTGCCCCATGATCTGTGGTGGGCTGTGATTTGAGTGATTAAAAGAACCTGCAAGCTGTTTTATTTGTTTAAGCCACAGAGATTTTGGAGTTGAAATAGCCATAGCTGGATACTTTAGTGTGAAATGAGCCATACTTGGATACTTCCTTAAAGTAAAAGATATCTATTTCCACTTCAAACCAGCATCATCTTTCATGGGGAAATATAAATATTCTCATTAAAGTTAGGGAAAAGACAAAGATGTCCACAATTACTATCATTATCTGGCATTATTTTGGTGGTACTAGCCAACGCAGTTAGATAAGAGAAAGAAATCATGGGTTCTAGCTATACCAGATAAATCGTGGGAGGCACTGGCCCATAAATGGGCCCTAATCCTCCAGAGATTCAGTATTTGACAAAGAGAATGTGAAATCCATGAAGAATAAACAGGATATATAGTAAATGATGTCAGGCAAACAGGACAAACATCTGAAGAGAACTGGATCCCTGTCTCAAACGTTAACTCCATATAGATTCTTGGTCTACCAAAGCCTTAAATGTGAAACAAATGCAACAACGAAAATAGTAAAGAGAGCATGGAAAAAGTTAAAAAAATAATCTTGGAGTGGGAAAGAGTTTTCTAGTTACGGTACAACACTCAGAAGTCATAAGACAAAGACTGTTAAATTCAAATATATGCAATTTTTTTGGAAAGTTCAAAAGTTAAAGGACAAAGTAGGAAAAATATTTAGAAGGACTAATTTTCCTAATATTTAAAATACTCTTTATAGCAATCAAAAAAGTTCCAGTAATTTAAGAGAACAGGAAAAAGATATAAATAGGCAGATCTTGAAAAGTCAATACGAATAAATGACTCTTTTACCAAGCGTTTCACTACATCAAACCTCACGCCTATGCTGACGCAGATAGGGCGGTGTAATGAACTTTCCCTGCTGGCACCCGTCACCAGCTGCAACACTTAGCAGCTTGTGGCCAGTCCTATTGTGTCATGGCACTCTGTCTACTGCCCCCAGAAATACCATCCTCCACCCATCAGATGGACAACGATTTTAAAAATTGAGAAAAAGTAAAAAAATAGGAAGTGATACATTGCTGGAAGGATGGTACTTCAATTACAATCTTTACAGAGCCATTTGTTCTTGTCAATCGGAACTGTGAACACGTGGACCCAGCAATTCCCTTTCAAGGATTTTTTATGCAGCTCTACTGACACAAGTGCAAAATGACATATCTACAAAGTCATTCATTATAATAGCCAATTATTGGAAATAACTTAGATGCTAATACTTGGTAGCTCTGAAACAAAAAAGGGAGGAGACTTGTCCCAATAAGGAGTGTTCCCAGGGTGTGCTGGGAAGTGAACGTGCGTGGCGCAGAGCCGTGTGCAGTGTGAGCTCCCGTCTGCAGGGCAAGGAGAACAGATGAGAAGGCTGGCAGCGATGCGAGCCCAGAGGCCTCTCTAGAGGGAAGCTGGGGAGCTGGAAGATGAGGACCGAAGAGAGAAAGTCCGTGTTCCTCTGCCTATGCTTTTGAATTATGTATCATTTCCAAGTCCTAAATATTCAAACATAAAATAAAGTTAAAAATGAAAAAACAACCAAGTTTGGCAACCACCACACCATATGTTTAAGCAAGCACACTATTAGTCAGCCAGTGAATAGACTGATGATGACTTCTCCTCTATGGAAATTTTAAAAAGTGACTCATTTAAAGAATAATCTTTCAAATTAAAAAGAGATTAGTTAGTGACCACCCCTGATCTTGGTTTCTAATTGTGAAGGACCATAATTTTGTGGAGAAAATATACTTGAACTAAGAAAAACAATAAAAATGAGAGAGAAAGTATTGACTCATGCTCTAACTGAGAAATAAATATCCTGTGAAATGTACTGTGTGCCAGGACACACACCCCACACTCCCATCTTGGCGACGTGGTTCTCTTCCCAAGTAGAATGAAATACCACACGGTGCCTAGGAAAGCCAGTGCTGGCTCATGTGTGCAGTTTCAAGTCCCTCAGCTGAGTCTTGGCACCTGAGAGGAGACTCTGTTTGATCAAACACCATGTGTTCTGAACTGTATTTTACTTTACAGCTTTCCAAAGAGCTGTCCAAAATGCCCCCTCCCTTTCACAGAGGAGCCCCAGCCCTCTCGGTGTGTGTTTCTCTCACTCAGCCGGCCCGCCTGGAAGGCGTGTGCTGGGTGTCAAGCGGCCCCTTGTCCCTCCGGAGGGCCGTTGGAGGTGGTTCCCGTCTCATTCTGTCACTGAGGATTGCCACCCACTCTCCCTCGAGGCGCTCTCTGAAGAGTAGCCTGGCGCCCGTGTTGAGATGCCTCTGCAAGTGGGTGGTTGGCTTTATGCCATTTATAATGGACTTTACACCCACATTTGTAAAATTTCATAACACTCGTAAGAAATAATGAATCTACACAATTTAGTAGTGGAAAATTTCACACAGATAACCCAACTGAGAACCCTGGAATGACACTGAAGTCGGCTTACTATAATCAATGCATCAGCATTTGTGAAGTGATACCTGCCTGTCTCAGTGCCAATGGATCAAGAAATTTTTATTGCACACTTACTATGAACTAGGCTCTGTTCTAGGTGCTGATAAATAAGCACCCAGATGCAATGATATGCAATGACAAATGAGAAAGACAAGGTCCATACCTTCCTGAGGCTGATGTTTATCTATTTAGCATCAAGCGTTCAGAGGAGCCTTAGAGCGGATGTTGTCCCACTCAGAACACTTGGATCAGTGAATCCATGCCATTTGAATTCCTCCTTCAGACCCATAGCACTGGCAGCTGACAGCCCTCAGCTGAGGCCCTCTTTGGGTGCTGCCCTCGGCAGAAGAGAACGGCTTAGGTCCGAGGTCTCCTCACACCCTGGGAGGAACCCACATCTGATTACTGATTGTCCAAAGTGAGTACAAGGCAAAGACACAGTCCTCCCTCTGGCAGCTGGGACTGATGTTTTCTCTTGGTCCTGTTCTGCAAATGACCTAATTCCTTTGCTAAGAAAGCAGAGAACACAGTGACGTCACTATTTCTTCATCTTACTCTTCCTTCTGTGTGGATTGACTATTTCCTTGAAATCCATGGCCTAATTACAAGTATGTTCTTAGAGTAATCTTTCAAACCTCATGTCTCTTCTTTCTAACCATATTTGATACATAAACCAGGTATTTTAAAGGGGGTCTTCCAAACTAGAACCTTTTCTTGCTTTTAGAATCTTACAAATAAAAGTATGTTTTACATTTATTTAACATAAATGCTTGAAAAACAAGCCAGCATGAGATTCACGAGTGGAATTCGAATTTATACTAGCCCACCTCATGATACTCCTAAGAGCTGATTGGAGGACGTCATTCACGCATGCTGTCACAGGGTTCTGTTTGCTGTGAACGACAGAGAGCTCTACTGGAAGTGGCTTTAAGATAAAGCAGTGGTTCTCAACTTGGGCTGAGTTAGCCCCCCAGGGAACAGCTGGCAACGTCTGGAGACATTGTTGGTTGTCACAACTGAGGGTGTGTTATGGCATCTAGTGGGTAGAGACCAGGGATGCTGCTCGACATCCTTCAATGCACAAGATCATCCCCACCACAGAGAATTATCTAGTCCAAATGTCAATACAGCTGACAGTGAGAGTCTCTGATGAAAATGACAGTGGCAGCTGCTGGTCTCACATCCTCACAGCGAATCCTTCAGAGGGAGAAAGAATTTCCCTTCTCGTGGCCCCCGCTGACGGGAGAGAACATTCTTCTTTCCCACAAGTCCCAGCAAACGGGTGCCGTGGCCTCACTGCCGCAGGTGGTTGGGCTTTCTGCAGCCAGGCCCAGATTTAACTCAGTCAGGGCCTGCCTCTAGAGCTTGGCGGTGGGGAGGAGTGGGTCCCCAGAAGAGGAAGACTGAGGTACTGTTTCATCAAAGAAAAGTGAGTGTCTGAGTACTAGCCGGAAGGCCGAGGGAGGAGGTGGGAGTGCGCTGTCCCCTCTACTGACCCTGCTGCTGAGGAGCAGAGCACAGACGGAGGGCTGTGAGGAAGTGCACTTGGGCTCTTTCCTTCACGTCATCCGTGAAGTATTGCCAAAGGAAGTGAGAGCCGTGCTTCTCCACTGGAGGCAGACTGCTCTAGCACCACCAGAATACGGCCCCTCTGAGGGGCAGCCTGAGACAGAAGGGAATCTGGGCCTAGAGCAACCCTGGGCCCGTCCAGTTATCCTGACTGGAACTAGGATGGAGTCAGGAGGGTACTCCTGCCTGAGCAATCCTTCTCTAGAACACCGTTCTGCATTTTCAGGTGTGCGTGTGTGAGGGTGCTTGTGCGTGTGTGTGAGGTGATGATAGGGGGAAGTGCCCTCGTTTCACCTCAATCCCTGAAACCTTTAGAGTAGTGGTCCTATATGCCTGCTATGGTGCACCCTAAATGCAAATAGTCACAAGCCCTCTGTTGGGAAGACAGTATTTTTATTCCCTTAGAAGATGAGGCAACTGAGGCCTAGAGAGGTCAGGCAACTCGTGTAAGACTACTAAGTGGCTCAGGGAATGGTGTGGAGGCAGGATGGACATTGAGAATCGTTGCTAGAAATCTGACCGGCGCGTTGTCGTTCACAGATACATCCCTGTCCTACCAGGCTCTGGATGTGTCCTGCTTCGGCTAACAAAATGCAAGTGGAAGTGACGCCTGCCACCTTTGGGCAGAAGCTTCAGCAGCCAGCGCACAGTTCCATGTGCTCCCCTTCCCTCTGCACCAATGACAGCGACGCTCCAGGTAGAAGCTGCTCCATCAGCTGGGGTCCCGGAGGCCTCGAGAGCACAGCCAGAGCGGACCTGAAATGGACATGTGCTGTGAGCAGGTGAAATATCTCCAGTGGAGGAAGTCCCTGCGATCTGGGGTGGTTTGTTTTCCTAGCAGAGCGTGGTTTCTTCTGACTGATTCATGAGCCCTCAGAACTTTTGGGCTTACGAGATTCGGAACCCGAGGGTACAAGGCTGAGAGGGAAGCATGTCAGTCTGTTTTGGTAACTAGTCCACTGGCCTATGGTCACTCGCTGTGCAGCTAAGATGTGCTGGAGGATTCACAGTGACAAGGCTGGGGTGGAACGGGTCCCACATTTCTGCACACCCCGGGGACAAGACAGGAGTGAGTGGTGAGTAGTGCGTTTTGGGAGGTGCAGCGTGGCAGGTGCTCAGAGGTAGGCGGCTCCAGTTTATAATCTGATATCTATGGAGACTTTTGTCCTATTATGAAATAATGAAGTAGATTTCTAGGATCCTTTATATGAGACAAAATTAGGTCCACATGGTTTTACTGGTCAATTCTTCCAAACTTTTTAGAATGAAACGATAACCATGTTACACAAATTTTTCCAGAACATAGAAAAAAGGGAGCACTTTCTCTCCCTCCCCCAAAAGTATCAGAAAACTTAAATTATTTGATTATAATACAGTATTATAAAACGATGAGTTTAAATATGTATTTGAGCTAGTTACTCCTGTTTATTTCAAGGATATAGACATCTGAAAACCATGAAGAATGCATTCATGAGGTCAGTTAAATTCTGAACACCAAATAAGCACGGTACCAAGAATAAAACTCCATCTGTGCCTCAGTATAATTCATGTTTCTATATTGAATTTTAGTGTTGATTTCCTCCACTAGAAGGTAAGTCTGTAAGGGCAAGGACACATCCTGTTACCCCCAGGGCCTAGAAGAGAGCCTGACATGAATCAACACACAATACTGGCACTTCCTCTTTTTATGAGGCCAGTTTACCCTGAATATCAAAACCTGAAAAGGACATTACAAGAAAGGAAAATTACAAAATGCTAAATTCCCTAACAAAATATCAAGCGAACTAAATCCAGTGATGTATAAAAAGGAAAATACATCATGTCCAAGTGTGGTTTATTCCAGGAATTCAGTGTTTAAGATTTGAGACTCAACCAATGTAACTCATCAGATCACTAGAAAAAACGGGAAATCATAGGATCATCTTGACAGATGAGGAAAAAAACCACGGGACAAAATTCAACACTCCTTCATGATTAAAAACTCCCAGCAAACTAGGAATAGAAAGAAACTTCCCTACTCTGATGGAGAATGTTTACCAAAGCCCCACAGCAGCAAACATCACACTCGCTGATGAAACATCGAGAACCGTGGGAACGCCGAGGAGCCTGAGCCAGCCGCGCTCAGACACGCGCCAGAGTCTCTGCAGAGCGCCCTGGCTGCGGGCACGTGCGCGCGCTCACACCTGTCAGCTTCGGGAACTTGCTAACACTTTCTCTCCAAAAAGACCCTGAAGCGTGAGCGTTTTCTCACTTCCATGTTGATTGAAACAGTATTTGAAATGCACAAACCTAGGGAAACGAAACCAAAGAGGCTGAAAAATCAGACCTCTGATCAAGACCCCTCGTACTGTGAAGCTGTTGCCGCGGTCTCTGTATGTGAAGCCTGGGCTCTGACACGAGAGTGGTGCTTTTGGGTCTTGAGCGACCTTAAATGTCAAAGAGAGTCGATAGAGTAGAAATTTCATTTAGGCCGGGTGTTTCAAAGAAGATAAACTTCTTTTAAAGAAAAAAAATTTCTCACAGATTCCCCAGTTTAAATAGTCTTTGTTGTAATACTTAAGTATGTACAGTCGTAAGGCTATTTATAAACTCCCTTTACTTATAAATTCTGTAAGTACATGATAAACTTTTATAAGTACAAATTTATATTTATAATGATTTACATAAGTCAATTTTATAAATGATTCTTTACCAAATCACTGCTTTCAGTGTGTATATGCTGTCGACAATTAAGTTTAGATTTCTTTGTTTTTAATTCAGTATGACCATTTTATCATCTTCTGCAAAATCATTCTATTCTCCCATCATTTCTCTCTGTTCGAACCACTAGGAGGGTTTCCCGAAATGCTCTGCTCTGTTGTCTGGCCTTCACCTGCCTTGATGCACCACTTAGATCAGGGTGGGCAAACTATGGCCTGTCGGCCAAACCCAGCCCACAACCTGTTTTGTAAATAAGGTTTTCTTGGAACCAAGCCACTTCTATTTATTTATGTATTGTTTGCGGCTGCTTTCACACAACTTGACCCAGTTGAGTAAATGCAACAAAAATGGAAAGCCCTGCAAAGCCTAAAATATTTACCCTGTGGCCTTTGATGGAAAAAGTTTGCCTACCCCTCATTTATAAAATAAATCTGTTCTTTTATTAGTGCATCGAAATTAAGGCAATACCTTTTGGCACTAAGGCCCTCATCGAGCCCGGTGCACAAATGGGCATTGTATCAAGAGGTAGTACTCGGTTATCGGGGGGGCGGGCATCCAGGTAATTCAGAATATGTCCACAGACTGTTGTTTCTGGAGTGACTAAGACCACTTCACGCTACTGGATGCCAGGTGTTTAGCACCGATATAGAATTAGAGGGAACAATTTATCAGCTAAGGCAAACTCGTTTACAATTTATCTAATTTGCTTGTTAATATTATGTCAGAGTGTTTTCTTGGTCTATGGGAAAAATGGACATTTTTCAACAAAACTTTATTGAAAACCTACTAGGAACCCCCAAACGAATCAGACACAGTTTGACTCAGAGTTTTGTGGAACTAGAATTTGAGGGTCCACTTTATTTCAAAACTTGGAATTCAAGGTGCCTCTAACTCCCCACATACCAACTATTTCATGGAAATTTTAAGTTAAATTCTTGGCCAATGCAAATGGCAGCTGGTTTGCCTTATCTTCCACACTCCTGTGTTTCTATTGAAAATGACTTCAGTGGAGGAAAACGGTCAGGAAAATGGTCAAGAAATTAGGGCTAGAAAAAAGAAGGTGTTTTTCTTCAGCAGTTTGAAAAGAGGTATTTTTAAAATTTTATTTTTTAATTTTTTTTTTAAGATTGGCACCCGAGCTAACAACTATTGCCAATCTTTTTTTTTTTTTTTTAATTGCTCTTTCTCCCCAAATCCCACCCAGTACATAGTTGTATATTTTAGTTGTGGGTCCTTCTAGTTGTGGCATGTGGGACACTGCCTCAACATGTCTGCTCCCAGGATCCGAACCGGTGAAACCCTGGGCCACCGAAGCGGACCACGTGAACTTAACCAGTGGGCCACGGGGCCGGCCCCAGAAAAGAGGTATTTTGAATATGCCCTCTGAAACTAGAGAGGGTATTCATCCGTCTTTCCACCCAACAAATACTTGCTGAGAGTTTTCTATATGCCAAGCATTCTGCTAGACACTGGGGAGACAGTTGTGAAAGGCACAGACAAGCTTCCTACCCTCAGATAACTTCCAGCCTGGCAGGGCAGATGGCTTTACACAAGGGTTGGGGGTTACACCCCAGCATCATGGGATTCTGCAATAAGGGGAACCTACGTTAAACCAGGGACAGGAAAAGCATCTTGGCAGAAATTGTATTTGAGCTAAGACCTTAAGTTTACGTAGGAGTTAGATAAGCCAAGAAGATTGGAGGAAAATTCCAGGCAGGATATAGGGCCTCTGCCCAGGTATGTTGTTGGAAACCTGAGGAATGAAAAAGTAAAGATGTTTATAGATATTTTGATCATATGTTAGTGAGATATTTGCAAACTCTGCCTTTCAGCTTTTTCTTTCTTGGCCTGGGGCCAAGAATGTTAGACTATCTGGACATTCTGTGTGATAGGTGATTGCTTGAAGTAGATTGACATTCAATTCTATACCATTTTTTGAGCCAGCACAGGAGGAAGTTACACTTTCCCACCCACCTAGTTTCCACATAATCTCAAAAGTAATAAAGCAGACAGACCAGTCTGTATTTGCCAAACTCTCTTATGCTCTGAGCTTGTAATATATTGGCCTGTTTCTCCTTCCCCCAAGAAGGAAACTTTGTTCTCATATTTCTTTCTATGAGCATGACAAATACATACATATTTCACAGGAGTTTAAAAATGCCTAATTTCAAGTTCAAGAAAGCTCCTTAATGATATTTTCTCTCGTTTCCTCATTCAGGTCAATTAGTTACAGATGCCCTCAAATGGGAGTGGAAGGGGTATCTTATTCTGTGAGAGATTTGTTATAGAGGAAATACATTATGAGTGAGATCTGTTTGGACAGACCCTGCTTAATGGCTGTGTGCATCCTTATTCATGGCAAACCATTTCTGATCTCTTTCTTGGAGCTGGCACAAGAAGGTGCTAGGGGTGGGCATTTGCAAACAGGCTCACCTTAAAGCCCTTCTTTAAGTGAAGTTTGTATTAAAGGCGCCCCCCACCCACACCCCCCAGATAAAACAGTTGTGAGCCAGCTTGCTCTCTGTCATGAGTGCCTGCAGATCCTCGATGGGCGCCTGTGGGAGGTGGGTGCAGAGAGCATGCTTTCAGTTCCCACCCTGGTTCTCTGCGAACCTGCCAGGGCCCCTTGGGCAAATCATTTTGTACATTTGGGCCTCCGTTTCTCATTCGAAAATGAGGTGTTTGCACTAGGTGATCACTAAAGTCCCTTTTAGCTGGAACATTCTGTAAATGAATCTACTGAACACTTTAAAAGTCCCTAGATAGGTGGGAATGGAGGTGGGAAGACTATTATGTACAGCATTTTACTTCCAAACTAGCACAATTGCAAAGCCCTTGCATTGCTTCCTGCCGTCATTTATGCCAGTCTACTGTTTGTTAACAAGAATAATAATTTGATCTGGTTTCATTTCGAGGAAAGTTGGGATTGAGGAAGGTTGTGAATTTGGGCGCAGTGTCTGGTTGATGACATCCCATGGTTGTGTCCTTCCTCTCAAACTTTTATCTGAAAGACCACTGTTCGAGAACACCTGGGGCTTTTTTACATGAGTATCATGTTATTCTCATTAAGCACAAGAACATGCAACAATTATGTAAAAGTGTGCATGTGGGGAAAATTCAACACGTTTCACAAGGGAATGGATATACAAAGCCAACTCTGAACCTGCAAACCCGGGCTGGCCAACGTGCCACAGGTGAGAACGTGCTAGTGAGGGGGTGATGACAGTGCTGGAGCCATTCATTCATTCATCCTCAGATACACGCAGGCTGTTGTTCCGAGTCTCTGGTGGTTAGAGAGCGGCCCTCCTCCTGGCGTGGGCAGGCAAGGCCAGCCAACAAGCTCTCCTTAGCCTGCTCCTAGTTTTCTGTCTGAAATATTTCTCCTTCCCTATTTCCATCTTATCTTGCTTAGTTTCCCGCTTTCCCTTTCTTCTTGACTTCTTTGTCCTTTGCTCCAAGGCAACAAACGTGGATAAATAAAGTAAATAAAGTTAATTTTCAATAAAAATTTGAAAGAAATAGTAAAAAAAAGAGAGATGTACTATTTTCATATTTGACAGTCACCGATGTAGCCAGCATAACACAAAATGCAGAAAAAGCAGTGGGCAACTTTCAGTTGATATGTACACTTGATTACTCTCGCAAGTGTGTGGCCACAGGGAGTGTGGGTGTCTTCTCCCTGTGTTATGTACTGAGGACAAATCTCTGACCCTGGCAGTGACCGCACGGGATGGCGTAAAAGCAAGTTACTGTTTTTCGTTTGGCGTAGAAATCCTTCCTGTCTGTGCTAGAAGCATCAGTCACTTATATACACAGTCCACATATACACACATGCACACATTTGTACTCGCCCACCCACCACACACGCACGTACCTAACACATCGCACACACCTCCGATATATCACAGCACATACCCCCACAACCCAGCATACACATCACACACGCATGCACACACATCACACATACCACACACATCCCCACACCCAATGCACACGCCATACCAGACATCTGTGCACACCTCACATGCACACACATACCACATACATGTACACACACTTTGTGAGTATACCCACAGCTGGATCAGGGAAAATCAGGCATCTCCTAGGAGACACAGCCAGGGTGGGTTAAGAGGCTCAAGAAGGAGGAGGCGATGGGGCAGCAGGAATGGACACAGGCTTGACAAGTGGCAGGCTCTTTTCACATATGGAGTTTCCCAAAACTGCCTTTTCCATATTCTAAGGCTTGATAACTTTCACAATGATGAAAAGAGGACATATTTGCAGGAATTTTTAATTTAACTATTTGCTTGGTTTCAATATCTCATGATTTTAAAACAAAGCAACCACCCCCCTGCCCCCCAATCCATACGTGCTCTGTTTGATGGCTGCTATCATGCCGTTGGACACAGGCTTATTTCAGGGTTTGTAGCAATCCAGGAAGGAGATTTTCTTTCCTACAGAGCTGAGAAAAGGCCTTCTTTTAAGCACCCACTTGTCTTGTGGCCACACCAATAAGGAATGAAGAGGCCAAGTGAGAAAACCAGCGTTCTGAAGGCCAAGAAACAGTTCATTGAAATGTGCTCTGGAGGCTCCTCCCCCCACCGGCCCTCCCTGCCCACACTGGGCAGTGCGTCTGAAGGATTACCATGGTAATGATAGTTTACCAGCATGAGTCACCTCTCTGTTTTTCAGGGAGCGCTTGCTCTGCCCATCTCTTTTAGCACATTTCCACTGGGTGCGGTTTGGCTGCCAAGTGCAACGTGGCAGCGAGTTACTTGAAAACATTTCACTCAAAGCCAGATTCCCCACCCCGGCTTACCTGCAGACCACATATGCGGCTGCAATTGCAAACAGCTGCCCACCCAGCACGTAACAGCAAGAGAGGTCATTTTAAACAATGTTAAAAATAGCATGCCCTGGAGCAGCCAGTTCCTTTGTGGATTCAAAATGTTTGCCACCAAGAAGAGTATTCTGAACATATACCCCAGTTACCATTGTAAAGAAGGTTCACTCAGGGCTACCCCAGGCTTGACCTCAGCAATTAATAATAATAATAATAATAATACAGCAACAATAGCTCATATTTATCATTTTTCATGTGTGTGGTATCACTGCTCTAAGCACCACACATGTAGTAACACAGTGAATCCTCATACCCTGTGAGGTGAGTACTGTCCTGTGTCAGTGAGGAGAGAACAGAAGCCTGTATGGTAGTCTTTTTGAGAGGTGCTAGGCCTTTGTCCATGTGACGGAGGGCCTATTCTTTCTGTGCAGCAAATCCTTCTGTGAGACTAGAATTCTTCTATAAAGAGTGTTCTTCAACTAGTCCTGTGAGGTGCTCTGAACATAGAAAGTAAAGAAAGAAGAAAAGAAAGAGGGAGGGAGGGAAGGAGGACAAGAAAGAAGGAAGGGAAAAAGGAGGGAGGGAGGAGGGAGAGAAGTAGAAGAGAGGGGGGCAGGGAGCAAGGCAGGGAAGGCCCCACGGTCAGTTCAGGGTTGAGGACTGCGAAACAGGCTGTGACTGCGGCCCTTAGAGACTTCACTATTTCTCAGAGGAGGTCAGCACGTGGAGGCTTTCCCAGACTTGACCGTGGACCCATTATTTCCAGAGCTGGGCTTGTTAATCCTCTGTTGGAGTTGTCCCTGAGGGTTTAAACAATGCCCTCATGAGGAAGGCCTCTAAATGCGTATAATCCCAGGGATTCTTAACATCTTTGAGGCTAGTTCCTTAAATATGTTCCTTCATAACAGTCAGTACATGATACGGTCATGTAAGATTGTCCATTCCTTCTTGCAATATTTATTGAGCACTTGCTGAATGCTAGGAGATTTGGGGAAGATATACCTTACTAAAATTATTGGGTGTGTGGAGGTGCAGAAAAGTGGGCAAAGTTATGAAAAAGAAATAGAAGGACGTTCCTGGATCTTAGGGAATTCTTGTAAACACTGGCAAACTAACCAGCACTTTGATAAACTATAAATCTTTGTCAACCGAAAAAGAGTTGGTATCACCAAAACATATGGAAGTTCATATAAAACATTTTGAATGATTGGTGCTAAAAGTATCATTGCCTGTTATAATAAATTGATGATGATGATGATAACTAAAGACAAATAAATGGTAAATATAACTATATAATTTCATTTCCCCAGCCTCCCTCTGAGGTCGGACAAGCGGAGAACTCATTAGATAGTCACCTCTCACAGTTATTTACAATGAGAACCACTTAGTCTAGAACCTGTAGTATGTTAAGGAAGCGTTGGAAAATCAGCTCATATAATTTGTCTGTGCAGGAGGCTTATAGCTTTTCCTGCTACAGTTTCACAATGCAAACACTATCTTTGATGTATGATGTACACGTAAAGAGTCTAACGGGTACCGGGTGTCCAGACCCACTTTACTCCTCTTCGTTGGCTTATATCATTGTACTCACATGAAGCTGACTGGTTATTTGAGATAACTGCATTCCATCTCAATTCTGCCTCAAGACATGTGTTGGAGATGAAACTTGGGAATCAAGAAGGTGTCATGGGGACTCAATTACACGTTCCACGGTGCTCCTTGTAACAAAACAAAAACCTGCTTCATGCAGCTAACTCCTAACTAAATTATTATGAGTTGTGGGGAAAAATGATTGATGTGAGCTCACTTAGAATGTCATGGATATAAAAAAAGTGTATTCATGGAGCGAACAAGGTGTTTCTTCCCCATCCCCCAGTCAGGTGATATAAAAAATAAATTTGTATTTAAATGTTTACAACTTGTCTATTCTGCAGTCTTTTCTTGCTCAACCTCATTAAAAACAAGAGAAGAAGAATGAATGATTCTCACCTGGTGGTCAGGGTATGCAACTGTGTCGTCACTCTGCTAACATCCCACATACAAATCATTTAAAGAAGTGACTACTGTAGTGGGAAGACCCCTTGTCCCAATTTCCTAGCTGTACAGACGAGCTAGTCACCTAGCCTCGAAATTTCCATTTCCTTATCTATACAAAAATCTGTAAATAATTAAATAATATGAATAAAATAAATATAAATAAAATAATCTACAAAAAATAGGCCCTCTCTATCTCATGGAGTGATTGTGAAGATCAAGTGGATAATTAGTTACTTAATATCCTTCTCTGTTTCAAGAAGTAAGAAGAGGAAGGTAAAGCTGCTGGCTTAGGGTGTCAAAGTGCTTTGAAACTCCAGCTCACTGTAGGTAAGTAAAACATCATTACCAATCACGTCAGGGAAAGAACAGAATTCTAAACATGACTAGAATTTAATACCTAGACCTCAGATACTGGAAGAGACAATGCAATTACAGGCAGCCCCAGTCTGCTGAGTTTCTCTGATTTCTCCAGTACTGCAGCAACTTACAGCAGAATATTTTGCATCTCAGGTACCAGGAGGGCTTTAGGGTTTAGTAGGGGGAGGAGCCACAGAGTACCCAATATGTTGTTCTCCTAGTGCTCTGTGCTTCTTACCATGATGGTTTAACAATTCATTGATTGTAATATTTGCTTAATGTCTGTTTCCCCTATGAACTGTGGGAGCCATGAAGGCAGGGTCTATGTCTGTTTTGATCACTGTGGTGTTCCTAGAGCCTAACTATGAAACATAGTAGGCCCTTGAGAAGGCTACTTGAATAAAGGAATAAATGAAGGAGTGACTGAGTGAATCTGCCCTCTCATGCTTCTTAATTAGCTGTGCTGGAGTAAGGCAGGCAGGCTCCATTAAGGAAAAGCTAACTATGGTCAAAGGGAGGGAGAGAAAGGCCCCAAAAAGTCTCTAGGCAAGTAGAAAGGGCTCCCTGTCTCTATGCATATGCTTCTCCTGGCCAAATGCCCTGCCTGCACTCTGGGTAATGTACATATGTTCTGGCCATGCTCCGTTGAACTCAAATTATAGTATCTTGTTCCCCTTTCCAAACACAGAGCCAGTATGAATGGCTTTCCCAATAACTTCAGTCAGTGGAAAGACCAAGCAATGCAACCCAGCTTGTGGCCAGCAAACTTTCAGAATAAGCAAATCAATAGATAGAGCCCAGATTTTGTCTACATGACAAAAATACGTGAGGATACACCCTACACATACGTATGTGTGTACATATGTGAATAGTTGAGTCATGTTAAGGAATCAATAAGGATGTAGCTGGTGGGGCAAACAGCATTCTAACAGACACACACACACATGTGCACACACTGAGTCAAAAAGTGATGACTGTATCTCCCAGATGCATGATTAACGTGTGACGTATGCATTGTCTTTAATTAGGAAATAATGAAGATGGAATGTGAAGGAGATGAGTTGGGGGAGGGACTATCATGATGATATTTCTCTTTGGGTAAAAACATTCCCAATTTTACTAAATTTTTTCAGCACCAATGATATCGAGTAATTATACATAAATAGATACGTCTATATAATTTGGTAGAAAAATTTTCCCAAATTGAAGCAGAAGTTGATACTAAGATTTTTTGAATAGGGAATTCATTCTATGGATACTCTGCAGTTTCCAAAACCAAGAGAAAAATGTCACTAAGGAAAGTAGCCCAACTGGATGAGTAGAGTGGCTGCTACTTAATTATTATTGATCTTTTCAGAAGGGACATTTAATTTAGATGATTATTCTAAATTTGATAGCTGATCCCTTGCTTAAGTCCTAGGTTCACTGCCTGCTCTCCTCTATTATTTTGTCTTTTAGAAATAAAGCTACTAATTCTCTGAAGGAGTATATTGTACTGAAATTAACCAGGCAAAAAGAACCCAAGAGTTACTGTCTTTGATCAGAGCACAGAATATTGCTTTATGCTAACATGAGATGTTTAAGATGTCTTTACTTATGTGAATTAAGACATAAGGGCTGTGTTGAATATCATAATGTAAATAAAAGACATTCTTGGATCATATTGTTTTAGGAATGTCTTGTTGCAGGCAAACGTCAACTGCCAGAGAAATGAAGGTAGATTGAATGGTCCAGGAAGTGAGCCAGTGCTGGGCTGGTGAGGGACAAAGCCAGCCACCCTAATTTGGTCCTGGCTTACTTCTTCTCCCTATCATCCTCCCCACCTTCCCCCCATCCTGGTGCCTTAAGAGAGAGATGTATTTTAACATGTGGCCAGTTTCCTATTTAGTTGCTAGCTTCCTAAATTTCGTCTTTTTCCCCCCACAAAAACCATTATCCCAATTACTTCTGTCTTTCCTGGCTAGTCAAGGGTAGATAATTGATGCTGCATATAAACCTTTCTCTCTTGCATCCTACTCAAACATCTATCCACAGGACAGGGCAGCAACATCTCATTACATAGATTGAAATGTCGGGAAACCAGGTATTGGTTGTCAAGACAGCCTTGTCTAGGAAGTGACTAGCAGCCCAAGTCTGAATTACTGTTGGCAAACTTTACAAGACTGTTTGTGCCAGGAATAGGGGAGATGATGACCGTGAAACTTGGCAAAACTGGTTTGAGGCAAATGATATGATACATGATATATTTTCCTGCTATGGAGAATGTCATGAGCAGAAGAGAGAAAGGTAATCCAAGTGGTCTTTGGTTAAGAATGTGTTAGTCTCTGAGAGTTGGCTAAAGTATGTGTTCAGAGTCTGAAATCCACATGCGTGTGGCAGATGTTTCAATTTCTGTATTCATCTCAGGAATGTGAGATTGAAACACAAATTGCTTAGAAATTATCTTTGAGATTTTATGGTAGGAGTGCTAACTATGTGACATTTTATGGGAAGAAATTTAAAAAAATAGATGAATATGAAACTTAGAGAAAAAGATTTCTTAACTTCTTTGCCCATAAAGGATTTCTTTTTCATTCTTTCTTATCAATTTGGTTTTCGTCATCATTATTGCATTTTTTTTTCAGTTTTGGCAGTTGGCATTGTGAATTTCTGGGTAAAGAAGTTTCTGTTTAAAATTTTAAAATTTCTAAGAGCAGTAATTTTATACTGATCTACCCCATACTTGGGTTCACATCTGATATTTCCAACCAGGACACTTACTTGGGCCAACTTTTTTGGGTCAGTTTTCTACAGTATATTAGGTTGTCTGGAGTCCACAAAAATGCTTTTCTGACATGGGGGCGCTGCCTCCTCATCAGCTGCTGGACACTGTAAACTTCAGGCTCCTGGAGGACTCTAACTGACACGACATATAAGTTACATATCCTTGATGAAGAAATTATTTTTTCACCCATTAATCCCTGTTCTTTTCCCAAATAAAAGGCTTGTTTTACATGTATTTGTATCACAACCAGTTCTTCATTATCACTTCTGTTTGTTTGTTGTGATGTGTTTGATATGATCTCTGTTCATTACTGATTCTCAAAGAACTCACTGTGCAAATACCAGGTCATAGGCTGTCAGCTGGATAGGCTATAGGCTAATTTTCTATTATCTGGTAACAGCAAGTACAAATTTCATCTTCTGAAATATGTAGGTCATAGAGGCAATTTTGACAAAAGAGATTCAGGTAGGAAAATATGTTAATGTTCTCTTTACTTTTTTGTATGTTTGAACATTTTCATGATAAAAAGTTTAAAAATGTATTAGTCTCACATACAATCATGTGTCTTAATGATGGGGATACATTCTGAGATATGCATCGTTAGGCGATTCCGTAGTTGTGCGAACATCATAGAGTGCACTTACACAAATCTAGATGGTGCAGCCTACTACACACATAGGCTATACTGTACTAATCTTGTAGGAGCACCGTCATATATGTGGTCTGTCATTGAGTGAAACATTGTTATGTGGCACATGACTGTACAATTGATACTCATTGCTGGCTATCACGTGTTTGTGAGTTCACCTACTCGCTAAAATTTATTTGTAATCCCCAAAGTAACAGTTACAAGGCTTTTATGGTTATTCATGGACATGGACAGAGCACCAAAAAATTTGAGTTGCCTGACACACGTGGTCCCAGGTGAGGTTGAGCAAGATGACGCTCCACCTCCTTGGTTCAGCTCTCACGCTGTAAATGTGTCCATTTCACAGTCTACTTAGTGTCCCTGTTTTTGCATTTTTGTGCTTTTTGTTGGTGATGTCACTGTTTAAAATGGCCCCAAGCAGAGTGTTGAAGTGCCATATGGTCTTCCTAAGGGCCAGAGGGCTGGGATGTGCCTCAGGGAGAAAATAGGCATGTTAAATGAGCTTTGTTCAGGCTTGAGCTACAGTGCTGTTGGCCGCGAGTTCAACGCTATACAACACTATATGTCACTCACGTTAATGAGTCAACGCTATATGTTAAAGAAGATGTCTTAACAGAAACACACATAAAACAAGGTTATGTGTTGATCAGTTGAGAAAATGTTATGACCAGAAGGTGGAAGGAGCCCAACCTTGCATTTCCCCTGGGAACATTGATTCAGTATTGGCTAATTCATTGTACTGCAAAGAAGGAGAATCAACTGTATCTAAATATAAACATGCCTTATCTGCAACTGACTAACACTAAGAAGGTGCTGATTATGTTGTTCAACTTAGAAGACCACTCTCAGAACTGGCCCAATAGATGTTTGGCTTGTTTCTCAGTCATGCACGTTAGTTAGGCTGCTAATAATGGTCCCGCCTCCTATTTGCTTGATCTACTGTACGTATCACCTGATTCTATTCCCTAGATTGTACTGTTATCCATGATGTTCTTCGAATATAATAATAATAACGTTATCACTAATGAGGCTGGCTCAGCGAGCTGAGGAGTCGAAAGAAAGATTTCTTGGTCTCTCAAGGTCTGGTAGTAGTGCTTCTTTATTCAGAGAATAGCATGAGGACAGGACCCCTGGGCAGGGAAGAGCTGCAACACGGGGACAGGACCCAAGGGCAGTGAGAGCTGCAAACATGGGTTGAGGATAGGGCTAAATTTATAAGGCATAGGTATCTGAGTTATCTCTTTACAAGACAAAAGAAAGATTACGTAAAAGTCGTTAAAAATGGTATCAGTGTAGGTAGGGTCTGGTTATTGGGTGGTCCTATAACTTTGGATAAGAATCAGGTCGGATCAGGTCAGGACATCCTGTGCTTCCCCCGGAGGATGATATAGATCGGTATGTAGGGCAGGATGCCCTGGGCTTTTCTCCCTGGGGCAGCCTTGATCCTCATCAATCAATATTATTACTATTATCTCCTTTTAGTTTTGGCAATTGACTTGTGGACTCCCCAGTAAAGCAGTTCTGTTTAAAATTTCTATTAAAGCAAAAGCTGGCAGGCGTATCCTCATTGCCCCTTTCTCAAGGTTTCAGTGTCCGATAGGCTGCACTGTCTAGGAAATCAGGAACGTGGGCCCTATTTCACTGACAAGATCTTATTTATCCCCCAGACCTGACATGGCACCTGGCACCCAGTAGGTTCCTGACTGGACGAATGGAGTACTAATTAAATATAGAACCGTAACATATTAATTTAAGAATCTTACGAAATAAGTAATGACTAATGTTTAATGTAACAGCTGAGAAACGGTGCCTTCCGGGCAAAGCTGTCTGAGATGTTTAGAGACTTTATATTGGTCACAGAAACTATAAAATGCACAGAAAATTTACCATAACTGTCCGTAAAACACGCATATTTCTGTGATAAATAATAGAGTTTATGTATTTTATTTGTTTGGCAACTGTCAGCAAGGACTGTAAATAAACAAGTGAGGTAAATTCTATTAGTTAGACACAGAATAGTAAAATATGGCTCAAGGGACAGAAAAGCAAATTTAAATGATGATATCCTGGCTGGGGAATTATTTCACAATTAAGGTAACTTCTTTCAAGAGGGCAATATTTTCCAGCTGTTCTCTGCAACCTTTACTATTTACATTATACTCTCTATTTTTGTTGAGTAATAGAAACAATTAATTCTAAGCATTTTAGTGTCTTCTGCACTTGGGCATCATGCTTCTCAAGAGCTGATTTTTTTTAATCCAGGCAGTTGAACAGGATGTGTCATTTTAATATTAGGAACTGAAAATTTAATAATATGGTATTAAACTGTAAGTATAAGTGAATAATACCAGTCCTAGCTCACTATATTTCCTACATAATTCTGCCCTAGTAACGGAATTTTTTTTCAAAGAAATGCTGTACTGCAAGGTTTTTTTTTTAAAGAAAAGAAGCTTTTAACAGAAACACAAAGGATAAAATGAAGGTGAATGTTGAGATCCTTACATGGATCGTTGCAGGTGCTTATATGAATACTTACATAGATTTGGCAGCGGTGTTCACTGGGCGCACTTCCTTCACTCTCCACGTGGTTTGGTTGGGTCAGGCAGGGTGTGGATGAGCGTGGGACTTTGAGGGACATACACATATATCTCTCTCCAAGAATACATTTGAAAACCCAAAAAGTATTTGCATAAAGTGAAAAATAAAATGAAACAGAGCCTCTTCCTATCAAACAGAAGTAAAGTAGATGTTAGAAAGTCTCCCAAACGAGAGTAGCGGCTGAGGGGTTGCGTTTGTAACTGTGCTAAGTTACTCTCAAATTGCTAACTAGATGTCATGCAATGGCTTAAATTAATTCTTTAAAAATAACAATGGTGATTTCTCATATTTTATTTTGGCACTTTGATGGGAATATGCATAGGTTATGGCAATAAAAAACATCATTAGCTATTTTATAGTCTGAGTCACAGAATTTTCACTGAAATGAAGAAAAAATGTTATAAATGAAGAGAGATGTTTGATCAATTAAAATGAAAACACATGTTTATTATGCCTAACTACTGTGTATTTAAATGTTTTCTTTTTCTAAATCTTCTTTTATTCCTTTCGTTTAGATTTTCCAGTCCTTTTTTGCATTTTCCTCTTTCTTCTGGGCATGCTGCCTTATGCCAATCGGGTCCCTATTCAAGACGCTTTTGTGGATGGCGACAAATTTCCACCCTGACCAGTCTGAGACACAGAGAAAATCAAAAGTTTTCTTTTGGTTGTTTGCACTTCGGAAATTAAACAGAAATAAACTCTGGTCTTCCTCTTCCACTGGCCCAAACAAATTACTTTCTTTTTTTTTGTTCTTTCAGCAATGGGAAATGGAAGATTAAGGAAATGAGATACTCTTTTAAGAAGTGTTTTTCCACAGACATGCCATAAATGACAGGCTGTGTCCCTGGAACCCAATGGTCTTGGGGCTGTGGGAATGGGGGCTATTTCTTGTCTGAAAGACAGATTTCAAGAAAGCAAGTACTTGCTCTATGTCCACCCATCAGGTTCCAGAACCTTGCCAGCTCACAGGTGATGGGCTTCTGTGGACTAAAGGGGTCAAGGGGAAGTCCACATAGTACTTTTATTATAGGACTGTCCTTCTTAAAACATAGCCCAAGGAGCTGTGGTTTGAATTACAAAGTGTCTCAAGAGAACTTCTGGCATCTGGTTTGACAATCATCTTTTTAAAAATGTAGTCTTTTGTGAGCTTGTGACCCAAAATGATATGGTGTAACTAATGCTGGTGACTCACAGTTGCTTAAGTTGCAATAGTTATGTAACTAACAGAAGAGAAGAAAGAAAATTGGACACTGGATGAAATTTAATCAAATGTAACATATGAACGGAAGCCCTATCTATTATTTGTCTACTGAATATGGTTTACTGAAATGGTGACCCCTCCAAAAGATGTGTCCCCATACTAATTCCTAGAGCCTGCGATTGTGACCTTGTTTGGAAAGAGTCTTTGCAGATGCACTTAAGTTAAGCATCTCGAGATGTGGAGATCATTCCGGGTTATCTGGGTAAATCCTAAATCCAATGGCAAGTGTCCTTACGAGACATACACAGAAGAGAGACAGACAGAAGAGGAGAAAGCCGTGTGAAGACGGAGGCAGAGACTGGAGTGATGCAGCCACAAGCCAAGGATGCCAGGAGCCACCAGAAGTTGGAAGAGACAAGGAGCCAATTGTCCCCTAGAGTCTCTGGAAGGAATCTTGGCCTTGCTGAAACCTTGATTTCAGACTTCTGGCCTCCAGAACTGTGAGAGAATATATTTTTGTTGCTTTCAGCCATCCAGGTTATGATGATTTGTTATGGCAGCTACAGGAAACCAATTTATCTATCTATCTATCTATCTATCTATCCATCTATCTCTATCTATCTGTCTATCCATTTATTTTCTATTATCTATCATCCATCTTAATATCCTCAATGTTTATCTTCTCACTGTATTCTGTTTTTGCTAACTCATTTTTATTTCTTTAACTATACATATTTAATTAGCCCATGAACTCTAAAAATAGTTTACCTACTAACCGAAAAAGTCACTGAGAAATTCTAACCATTCTCAATTTGAGGCTATATTTAATTTCTGTGCTCCATTTTATTACATACATATACATTTATATTAATATATACATATATATTAAAAATAAACTTCATTTTATGTCTATGCCATCTCAGGGTGTTCTCTAATGTTGTCTCTGTTAGATTTCAAGCCTCAAAAAAAGGAAACCGTGTGTCTTAAATTCCTTTATAGCGGCTCTGATGACATTGATCACAATTTTCAGGCATATTCTTTTGACTTAAATTAAAAATAAGTCTGGGGGGTGGCCCCGTGGCCGAGTGGTTAAGTTCACGGGCTCCACTTCGGTGGTCAAGGGCTTCCCCGGTTCGGATCCTGGGCTTGGACATGGCATGGCTCATCAGGCCATGCTGAGGTGGTGTCCCACATGCCACAACTGGAGGGACCCACAGCTAGAATATGCAACTATGTGCTGGGGGGATTTGGGGAGAAAAGGGAGAAAAAAAAAAGATTGGCAACAGTTGTTAACTCAGGTGCCAATCTTTAAAAAAAATAAAAATAAAAGTAAGTCTGAATATGTGTTAAAAGAGTAACAAAACCAGGAAATCAAAGCCATCCTCTAAACCTGCTTCTATTCCATTATTCCTTATTTCAGTCAGTGACATGGGGACACAAGCCAGAAACCTAAGGTTTTTTATCTTATGTCTCACTAGGTGCTTCCCACCCCTTTCATATCCCTCCACCCAACTCCTTTCCACCTTCATCGCACCAAGTTGGTTCAGGAGGCCTAGTCGTCATTTCGTCCATCAGTTACTCTGACCCCTCCCGGGGCCCTCCCTGCCCTTTTCATTCTTTCTTCTGCCAGCACATACAAACATTCACATCCATGCGTGCATACATGCGCACAAATACATATTTCACGTGTGTGCACACATATGCGTACACACACGTACATAAATGTACACCCCACACATGGGCACACACACAAATATAACCCCACATGCACACACACATGCACAAATAAACACCTCACATGTGCACACACACACGCATACCCACCCACCCATTTTGTGTGATTCTGGGGGCCCCTCAATTGATTGGATTGGTCACTGCAGGCTGGATGGTGTCCCTGTGGCTTGTCTGAAAGATGCCTCAAACCTGGTTAGGGCTGATCAGAGACTGTATGGGAGATGCCCCCGGACGTGGGGAAGCAGCACCGAAGTCTCTTTTCTCTGGGCACACTGTCTGAAAGGACGGTAAAGGCCTGGAACTTCCATTGCCATGTTGCCACTGCAAGGAGAGAGCTCAACCAAGAATAAAGCTAATTCAGGAAAGGAAGCCAAAAGACAAAGGGAGAGGGGGAGGGTTGGGGTGGGAGAGATCTAATCTCTAGATTCCCCAATGAAACTGGAGCCTTGCCTTGGACTTCAAGTCATATGAACCACCACAATCCCTGCTTTGCTTAGGCTAATTTGAGTGAGAATTCCGTAATTTGCAATTGAAACTGTCCACGGAATCTACTGTCGCCCTCATGAACATCTCTCCCTTTGTTCCCAAAATAAGGCCCATGCTCCTGGGCAAGTCCTCAGTCCTTCACATCTCTTTCTTGCTTCCCTGACCACAGTACCGACCGACCCTCAGCCCCTCCTCCTGCAGTCCAGTCACACTCAGGTACTTGCAGTTTCCTGAGTGCAGAAACGTGTTTCACCTTTAGGCTTCTGCACACTTGCTCAGTCTTTTATTCCAGAAATGCTTACTGAACACCTACTTTCTAAGCATTGCTGTCTTCCTGGGGCTTATATTCTAGGAGAGGCCGGGAGGAGAATAGAGTATAATTAAAACTAATAAGTAAGATATAAGTATGTGCAAAAACTCAATCACGGAGATACCATGTGACCCAGCAATTCCACTCTTAGGTATATACCCAAGAGAAATGAACCATGTGTCTGAGCCTTGTCTGTCTGTTCCCATCCACTGTGAGCACACGGACAGTGGGGCTGTCTGCTTTTCTTCACAGTATTTCTGCTGCTCAGTGCAGCAACTGGACAGAGTAGGGTCTCCAGAGAATGTTTGTGGGTCAAATGTACCACCCAAATGTACTGAGCTGCCCCAAGGCCATTCTCGACATGGTGACATAGCTCAGAGAAATGCGCATAAACTTCCAAGAGCATGGGCACTATAGAAGGACTTGGCTGAGGGTCTCTCGATGGCCCAAAAGAACCCTGCAGCATCTCTTTTCCCATCTCTTTTGTAAAGTCTCTCTGGCTGCTTCTCCCTCACTTTCTCGGTCACAGCATCCGGCTCCCCCCCCCCCCCCCCCCCACCCCCCACTCTTCCTCTGGTCTCTCTGTCTTCTTACCCCAGCTCTGGCTTACCTCTCCTCTCTACCCTCACCCCATCTCATCTTTCCTATGTGTCTGAATTAGGCCTGCTTTCTGCATCTGACATCTCCTCTCCATCTCCCACTCCAATTGGTGGAACAAATCTGGAAATCTAACTTGCCTGAGCAAAGTATCCTTTCTATTTAAAAGATGAGGAGGGAAATGACTACAAGTAACTGTGCTATAATAATTGATTTCCTTTTATTCTCGTCACATGTGAATGAACACTATTATATAGTTCTTAATTTGGGGTATGGAAAAACCTCTTTCACATCCCCCTGTGTTTGCACCTGCTGTTTCCTATTCTTGGAAAACTCTTCTCTTCCCTTCTTTCTCATATAACTGCTCATTTGTCAAGATCCCTTTCCTGGGGCCCACTCCTCAGTGAAGCGCTTCCCCAGGGCAGAGCTGGAGGCAATGTAATACCAAAGGGAAATCCCGCAAATTCGGAACAAGACAGGCTTGGGTTTGAATCTCAAATTCACCTCTTATGAGCTGTGACACCTTGAGCGAGTTACTTAAACTCACGCAGCCTTATTTTCCCATTTGTAGAGTTGAGAGGCGTCAGTGTGTGTTGGAATGCATTCCTGCCTGGCTCCACAGCAGAGGGAAGCCCCTGAGAACAATTAGGTGGTGCTGAGCTGTGGTTCCCCACAGCAATAGGGGTGGGAGCCTGGGCAGCTGGTACCTCCTGAGTTTACCTGAGTGCTCACAGGGCTAGTCTCATTTTCCAGATGAGTGGTGATGTGAGTAAGATTGAGAAGCCCTGAAGGCATGTTGTCAGGTCCCTGGCACACAGTAGGTGCTCAATAAATGTAGGTGCTCTCCCCTCTTCTTCCATCCCACTTTTGAGCGAGGCTTTATGACAGCACCTGGAACCCCAGCTCTGCACGCAGGATGGAAGTGATGCAGAGGCTTGATATGTATCACCATTATTTATTTGCATGTCTGTCTCCCCGTCTAGAGTCTAAGATCTTCAAGCTTAGGACTGTGTTACACTCACTTCTGTAGCCCCAGGGCGTAGCACAATGCCTGGTACCTAGAAGGTACTCAGTAAATATTTGTGGAATGAATGGATCAATGGATGACGATTTCATGGAAGAATCACTCACTAAAATTTCCAGGCACAGACTTATGAACCTCGGGGTGAAAACGCATTATGCCTCTTGCCCAACCCTCACCACACTCTTTAGGGGAGTCACAGCACTGCATGTTAACTCCAGGAAGGATGAGCTCGTGACAAGAGTGAGGGCGTAGGTCTGCTCCGGTTCCTGATTCTGCTCTCCGAATGTGGGGAAGAGAGAGGATGCCCACAAGTGTGAGAGAGGAAGCCGAATGCAGCAAAGGAAGCCAGGAGGGACGAGGTTTGCCCTGGTCAGGCCCTGGCATGTGGCTGTGCTCCTGAGTTACCTTCAGTCCTGCATGCAAAGTCAGAGTTTCAGATGCCAGCAGATGTCTCTGAAGCATCCCTCCATGTCCTAACCTCATCCTCAAGAATTGCCCCCTGAGTCTCTCGGTGAAAATAAAACTCATCTTCCATGAAGTGTCCCCAAAAAGGTCCATGAGGAAGGAGGTGACATTGAGAAGTGGGCACTACTCCCAGTTGAGAGGTCAAGTTTGTATGACCTTGGATGACATTGGGGCGTCCCTAAAGAGAAGCAACTTTTACTTTTTGACAGTGCCTATGGCAAGACGCTTGCAAGATTTCAGGCTTACTCAATTGTGACTGTTACTATGTCTTTAGGTTCATCCTGGGGCAGGAGTTTGACAAGTTCTTATTCCTGGAGGCTGATTTCTTAAAATGCAAAATCAGGCCAATCTCTTCAGGGCAAGTATTCTGGAAAAGATATATGAAATAGATACATGGAGGCTGAATTTAGTTCTTGGTTAAGAGATTTCATGGAAGAAAGTTCTTGACTTAGCAAGACATTTTGCAGAAGGAAAGCTAGCTCCCTCCTTGCTTGTTCCTTCTCCACACCCTTCCTCTCACACTTGTGGGTACCACCTTTAGACGTAGAGAGGGGAGCATTATGGAGCAGCTCTCTCCTCAAAGTGGCCTCCAAGACCTGCAGTGTCTGCATCGGCTGCCAGCTGGTTAGAGTGTGGAACCTCAGAATCAGCATCTGCATTTGGACAAGATTCTCCTAGTGCCTGGAATGCATGTTTAAGTTTGAGATGCATTGATATAGTAGTTATGATGGAGATTTTCTAATATATGCCAAATACTATAGGTGAAAAAGTCCTGGCTCTGATTCTGATCCCAAATCCTGCCACATATCGACTGTGTAACTGGAGTAAGTTACTCTGAGTCCCTTTGAGCCTTGGAATCCTCATTTCTAAAATGTGCACAGAAGAAGTATCTGTTCTATAGGGTTGTTGATCGGATAAAATAAGGAATGGATGTCAAGATTTCGGTACCCAGTGTTTGGTAATAGTAGCTATGGAGATGATGATCATTCTCCTTTGTCCTCCTTCACCTCCTGGCACCTAGGATTCAGGCCAGTGCTCTTAGTAGGGTGGATTTAAGAGCTCTAGCCCGAAATTTTGGTGCTCAGAACAGGTAGCACTAGCAGTTCTTCTGATTGATTTTGTGTTTCAAATGCCTCACTCAGATGTTGACAGCAATGGGTACAATGGTGCAACATTCTGCTTTTATTTCATTAGATATTTTTATTAATGTTATTATTTCTACGCTATTGAGGGAATTAATGAGTTTTCAACCTGTAAATGCAACAAATTCTAAAATTTCAGTCTTTAAAAGTTATGGTTGTAAGTTTTAGGCACTCCGAATTAGTGTCCTCTGGAGCAAGAGCTTGTCCCTCCTGCTCTAGGTACCTGGGTATGAGGCCACAGAACCATGAAGGCTATGTTTAGTGGTAGCATGGAGTCGGTGTGGCAGGGCCGCAGGGTTCAACTGGCAGTGTCCACTGGGGCAAAGCAGGTGTTGGAAAGATCCTGGTCTGGCAGCAGAACTGGGCACCCATGGGGTGAGGCTGCACGTGGCAGGGAGGGATTGGAGCACCTTAGCCCAGGGACATGCTTGGTTCATCTACGAATCTCTTGTGGTTCATTTTATAGTCTGCAGTCTGTCTTAATGGATCTCTTTTCCTTGAAGAGGATTTCCCATCTTTTCTGCTAACATCTTCAAAGTCTTTAGCACGTAACTTCACTTAATGGTAAGCTAACTGCTTTGTCACTAAGCCCTTGATGCTTATCAATACGGCTCTATTTTCCCAATGCGTAGTCCCAACCCAGGCCCCTTGTGAGGGAACTCAATAAAAATACATGTTGGACAGATGCTTGTATCATCATTGCTGGTGTAACGGTCAGGGCGGATGTGGAGAAGGGAACAATGTCAAGAAATGTGAATATGACGAGGATATTTAATGAAGGAGGCAGGAAATCAAGGAACATGGGCGAATAGACAGGGATTGTTTCTTTTTTCATAACAATCTTTGTGTTTAGCTTGGAAGTAAAGAATTCTAAGGCTACTCCATGAATTGTCATTGTGGTAGCCACTCAATTATTCTTGGACAAAGCCAACTGTCCCAAATCTTGGATAACTATCAGAAATAATATCTGAAAGGTCAAAACGCAATCTTTTTGTGTTTTTGAGCATCATAGTTGGCTTTGTTGTAGCCAGTCAGACCACACTAACACTGTCCTGGGGTGCTGCCACTCAGCCAAGTGACAGCTTCTAGCTCCAGTGAGCCCTGTGAGCTGATAACTGTCTGCTGGGGAATGTTCCCCCACCTTCTTACCAGTTCAGTTCATCTTAAACTGTCATTATTGCATCTGTGGGCTACCTTACAGATTGTATGCTTCACTGTCTACAGATGCTCTGGGAGCCTGAAGCAATTTTCCAGAAAATTCAATTCATAAAATGCCTTTGCTTTTCCCTCAATGATTCGAATATTTCAACTGAGCATGCTCTCTTTGGTCAAATTTGTGTTGTGGTTGCCTCAATTCTCCATTTCTCTGGTTGTCTGTCAAAAGAGACTTACTGCTTCTTATAAATGGGGCCAAGCATCCACACAGAGCAACTCACCAGAAAATCTCCCAGGGCTTGCCTTGGTCTGCATGTATCCTAATATAAGAGTGCCACCAGTCTAAGTTGAAGAACAATTATCCAGATTTGGGGCTCAAATTAATGTCCAGCTTTACACTTGTTTTTTTATGGAGAGTAGTTGCTGACTGAGTTAGAGGGGATTTGAAAAAATGGCCAGCAGAGAACAATAGCAATAGTCACTAGTACTGATTGAGCACATACTATACGTTAGGTGTGTGAAATAGTTTTCACTTAAACCTTTTGGCAACCTAAGGTTGGCAGCATGGAAGTTTGAGAATTTAAGTTCCTGCTCAGGGTTTCATAACTAGAGAGTAACAGAATCTGCATTCCAGTCTAAGTCCAGTGCATGCTAAGCTTCTGGTATGTGTGTCTTACCTATCAGTGAGGGGCAATACGTTTATTACTAGTAAACGTGATGCTGAAAACAGGAACAACAGGAAAAGTGCAGGTCCTGAATATGTATTCCTTTTCACACTGGAAAGAAAGATGGAGAGAAACTGGCATGCCTTTTATCTCATGTTGACCCATCCACTGGCCTCCAGAATTCCTGCTCTTCTTGGTTCCCTGTTTCTCTTTGTCTCTTTCTAGAAGAGCACAAACTCCCCTAGGACCCTCATTGAAAATTCGCAAACTTTCCACAAGTTTCAGTAACTAGCTGTGGCTTCTTTGTTAGTGCTCCTGGGCAGCTGCATCCTGGAGAGCTTTAGAAGGCCCCAAGTTCTGCCAGCAGACTGAAGAAGGGAACCTCACTGGAGACAAAGGGGCAAAGTCACAGGTTTGGCGGCAGAGGGAAAGAAATGGTGTGTGACCAGGGCGTAAGTCGTCTGTGTTGGCTCTGGATGACAGTATGCTCTTGCTCCAAGGACCTTAATTGGCTGATAGAGTGATTGCTTTGGCCAAGGGTCCAATTAATACCCAACATTTGAGGATTGGTTTTCCAACCCCAGTTGGATGAGTTTCTTGGCAAAAAAGGGTAACTGCTGTAAATTCAATTCATTTCCTTAACTCTGCACCCACTCTATAATGTAAGGATATCACTCTGTCTGGTTAATTCCAGACAAGGCTCTGTGAGCAGATGGGGAATTTGAATTTTCAAATTTGACCAAAAAAAAGCATAAGTGAGTGTGAGTTTTATGCAGTTACCTTGATACTCCATCTTGTGGAAAATATACTAAGTCCCAATATAGTAGAAGGCAGGATTGCAAAATGAAAGAGAGCTCTTAGTCTAGCGAGAGATGCTTGCTGAGAACGCTCTGATCGGTAGTCTGCTCTGATTGGCTATGGATTCATTGAAATCCACACAAAGTCTCTCAGCCCCCTTGTGTTGAAAGTAGTCTAAGACTGCACTGCAGTGGTCATAGGCAGGGGGTGGTACTGCACACTCTAAAACTGTGGGAACAGCATGGACTTGGAGCCGCAGGTTCAGATCATGACTCAGAAATCTACTTGGTTGCGTGCACTTGATTAAATTGCTTAATCTAATTCAGAAAACGGGGATGATAATATTGTCCTTTTAGCTTTGTTGCAAGGATTACGTTAAAGAATATACATGAAAAGGGGCTGGCCCAGTGGCGCAGCAGTTAAGTTTGCACGTTTGCTTTGGTGGCCAGGGGTTCGCCAGTTCGGATCCTGGGTGCGGAGCTACACACTGCTTATCAAGCCACGCTGTGGCGGGCATCCCACATATAAAGTAGAGGAAGATGGGCGTAGACGTTAGCTCAGGGCCAGTCTTCCTCAGCAAAAAGAGGAGGATTGGTGGCAAATGTTAGCTCAGGGCTAATCTTCTTAAAAAAAAAAATATATATATATATATATATATATATATATGTAAAAGGATAAGGGTGTTCAATTAATGTTAGCTTCCTTCCCTTAATACCAGCGGTGGCGGCAGCTGCTCAGTCTGACTCTTTTTGCTCATTGATGCTTTATGCTGTCTTGGAGAACCACATACAGTGTAATGCTTGGTTTCCAAAAAGCAGCTACGTGATAGCAAGTTCCTAGTAAAACAAGCTTTTGAGATACGGTTGCTCCTACTCCCTATTCAGCATCCTAGCAGACAAGCTGTCTTAAAGTCTGAGTTTCAATGTTTTTACTCACCCCCGACAATCTGCAGGCTGCCCACTCATTACTGCTTCTCTTTACAAGGATTTGCCTTGACCTTTTTTTCATTTTCTTTTGTTTACCAGATGGAATGAAGTCTGTTTGTCAAAACATCTTCCCCCTCTATTTACTTTGACCTGATTTTGAAAGCAGCAAGTCACTTGATTCAGGCTGCTGGGAAGACACTAAACCAGATGTTGAAGTGACTGGGATTTCTATAAGACATTCTTCTTTTCTCTGATGAGACGTGTGATGCATGAAGTAGGAGCGCCTGGCAGGAAGCCACAGGCCTCTATTGCAGCACACGTGCTCACTCACGTCATTGACCTCAAGCTTCCCATTTTCATCCAGAGGGCCAGCTACTTCAGCTTCTGCCTACTAATCATTCTTTTGTGTGTTACCCAGACTACTGGGCTTCCCTTGGCTGTGTCTGCTGGGGGGGGGGAGGGGTGGTGGTGGTAATTCAGTAGCCAAAGGCAGACACTCCAGATTACAAGGAGTCCACGGAGCGCTGGAGTTTGTCAAATCGTCCGGTCCAGGTCTGTGTCATTTTGTTTTTGAAAACAAAGAAAACTCATTCAAGACTCATTGCTTTTATTCTTGACTTCTTAAAGGATGATGAAGACAGAGAGCAGGATGTTCTTCAAGAGCTGTTAGCAAACCTGGCCTTGCCTTAGGATGGGTACCCCCTACTTGTCAAGTTTTGTCCGTCGGTGTCCACCTCTACAAGTGGTGAGCCCTTCAGTTTTTGCTTCCTCCTCCGTTCGTTGGCCCCTTAGCTAGAGCAAACGGTGGCTCCTAAGGGAGCAAAAGGAGCTTTTTACTCTGCTTCCCAGATGTCAGTCTTTGGAAAATGGAGCCAAATGGAATGAAAGGCACTTATTTATGTGTTTATTCATTGAACCAACAATTATTTATTGAGCATCTATTAGGTGCCAGGCACTGTGGTGAGCACTGAGGAGAGAGGGTGAATAAAGCACAGTGCTTTGTGCTCAAGCAGATTGAGATTGGTGGCGGCATTGGGAGGGTCAGACAAACACAGAGCCGTTATGATAATACTTGTAATGTGGTGTGTCAGGGTAAGCACTGGGGGCCATAAGAAGCTCTCTGGGAATTGAGGGAACTTTCCATGAGGGAGCAGTGCTTCTGTGTAGACCCGAAGGATGAGAGGGAGCTGGCCATTTATGGGGTGCACGGGTGGAAATGCGCACAGTGCAGGAAGGTCTACAGGTGAGAACTCTGGGCAGAAAAGAGGAAGGTGAGCCCTACAGGGTGGTGGACGCTGAGGAGCCTGGGAGATTCTTGGGGCGTCTGTGGAGGCTGACTTGGGGCTGCCAGGGACCCTGCTTGGTGAGGGTAACTGACCTCAGGTTTGAGCACTGGGCTTTGGAGTCGCCATTTCTAGCATCAGCAGAGTTGCCTTTCACTTTCAATATCCCCAACCTTCAGCAGTGTCTGCAGCAGTGAGATGTTCTAGACTAGTCTTGTTGATGGTGTGCACGAGGCCCTGAAAGTATGGTCAAGGACAGACCTAGGGTCTCCCTGTCAGACCAGAGTGATGGAGACAGCACAGCTTCCAGCAGACCACACATCTCTGGGGTCATTGCAGTACTTTTAAGAAATGCAGCCTGATTTTATTACCACGGTCTGGGAATCCAGGTCTCACAGATATGGTGGTGCCATCCCAGAGCCAGAATCTCTCTTTAAGTTTGGGTAAGTAGGGTGTGGGCTCGTTTACCTGATGCTTCTAGACTTTCTTGCTTAACCACATACCATTGACACTTTTCACTTTCAACCAATTTTCAAAATCAGGTTGCCCAAATGTCTCAATTTACCTGGAGTTGAGGGAGTTCTCCAGATGCTGGACTTCCAGTGTCCAAGAAACCAAGAAACCAAGAAAGCTCTGGGTGAAATGAAATGAATTAGTTCAAGAGTGCTGACCCTGTCCCAAGCATTTCCATGTTATATGATCATGTTTATTCTTTAAAGCAATGCTTTCAGATAGATACTATTATTTCAATTTTAAAGGATTTATAAATAAGAGATTCCTAAGGCCATTTATCCAATAAGTGATAGAGCCTGGATTTAAGTTAGGTTGCTTATTAGTACATAATAAATTACCTCTGAACTTGCTGGCTTAAATCAACAATAAAAGGTTATTAATTCATAGTTTCTGTGAATCAGGAATTCAGGAACATTTTAGCTGGTGGTTCTGGCTCAGGATCTCTCATGAGGTTGCAGCCCAGATGTCACTTGGGGCTGCATGATCTGAGAACTTGACTGGGGCTGGAGGATTACTGCCAAGATGGATCCCTCACACAGCTGTTGGCGGGAGACCTCAGTTCCTCTCCACGTGACCTGTCCGTGGGGCTGCTTGAGTGTCCCAACATGGTGGCTGGTTTCCCTCAGAGTGAGGGATCCAAAAGAGAGCAAGGAAGAAGCTACAGTGTCCTTTATTATCTAGGCTTAGGAATCCTGTATTGGCATTTCTGGAATATCCTATTGGTGATACAGGTCAGCCCTGCTCGGTATGGCAGGGGGCTACACAGAGTGCTAATACAGGAGGCAAGGATCGCTGGTGGCATCCTAGAGGCTAGCTACCGTGTCAGTAAGTGTTTCACAGTTCCACAGCTACCTTTAGGACTCCTCTAAGGTGGGCCTTTGAGGGTGGTCTGCAAGATGAGACGTTGAAAATGTCTACATATGAGCACATATATGAATATTCATTATATATGTAAATTGTGTTATTTATGTACTCAAATGAGTGTACTTTCAAGATTATCACCATATTTGGTAGGCTATATATTTATCCTAGTGATGTTTCCATTACACCAAATATTTTTGTTTTGAATATTTATTACAGATGATCATTTATTCCTGATTTTCTAAATTTTATAGTATGAACATATGTATTACTGTAATACTGTAATTAGAAGAAAGTAATTTTTAAAAACACTTTTTATGTATACATGTTAACACATTGTATAATGGATACTGCTTAGAATTCTTTTTGGAGCCTCATAGAAAAGCAGTCTGTCTGTTGAGATGTTTCAGAAGGCAAAATATATACTGTTACTAATAAACACAATTATATAGAGAGTTATGCATTCCATTGTATGTACAAACATGTATACCATTACCTGGAATTCGAATCAGGGGAAGGGTGGGGAAGGAAGGGAGGTCGAGAAAGCAGGGATGGGAACAAGACCTTGTACAGCAGATAAATAGGAAACACGCGGAGCGAATTTTACCTACTCCCAGCACAGGGTTGCTGAGCGGTCTATGATAATTTAAAGGTGCTGGAAAGCCACACTTTCTGAACTTTAGTTACTTCATTTGAAAACAGAGGAAGATAATGATACCTATGTTCTCAATGCCATAGAGCTATTGTAAAGAACAAAAATCAGAAACTGTATGCAAAAATGCATGAAGGATCGTTAAGTCCTAGACCAGAGGAAGGTGCTACCGTCACCATCATTATAGCTGTTATCTCTGGAAGTGTACCAAGACCTCCTACGGGGCAGGACTGACACTCCCAGAACCATGCATGACTGCTGCTTTGCAGCCCCTGGGAGCCCTTCTTTGAGCAGCATTAGCCACCCGTCTTGCTCCAGTTGTCAGACACGTTAGCCACTGTTTTCTTTAGCTCTGCTTCCATGTGCTACAGGGAAGTGCATGGTTCTCTGGGTGGAAACAAGGCTGTTGGCAGGGCTCTTTACTTATGCCTGCTTGCTTATGCCTGGATATACAAGGTCAGGTGGGGCTAGGTGTGCACGAGACCTGCCACATGGTGCTGGTGTGTACCCAGGGCTGGCATCAGGCCACCAAGGCTTCTAAGGAAGCAAGTACAGATGGTTCCCAAAGCAGCAAATGGAACATGCATCTAACCCTGTAATGCTGTTTTCACATTCCTTGTCACGCTACTAAGGCCAAAAACAGGAGGAGAATTGGGTTTCTTTGACAAACATTTCTTTTTTCTTCCTTTTCTTATAAAATTATCCCCAACCTGTCCTAAGAGTCTGGCAGCCATTCATGTGTCAACAACAGGCAGCTTTACGGGGATGGCAGGAGCAAATTCCCTGCTAAGACCTTCAGCTCTGTGCAGAACATGGGTTGCTGCTTAATGAAGCCCAGCTGAGAGCTTCCAGGCGCCTTCTGAACACTCCCAAACGGCATCTCTCTATACCAGATTTATCCTCTCTGGGCCAAAGAGTGGTGTGCTGGTAAGTGTTGTTAAACACTTGTTTGTTTGCTGTTGGTTGTTTAACAACCGATTCTCCAAAGGGGAAAAAAAGCACTCTGAATTGTAGCGTTTGCCAATTTCCACAGTGCAAATAGCTTTACCTTGGCTAATACCAACCTACTGACACGGTATCACCGGATTCAGAGTTGGGAAGAGATGTGAGCATGTGTGAGCGGGCTCCAGTACACCACTGGACCCACATTTATGGACCAAGTGCATCCTTTTCACGTTTACTTGGGGGAAAAATGAATATCTCAAAATCCACATGTGCAAAATTGAATTAATGACCTCTCTCTGCCCCACGCTCAACCTGTCCTCTTCCGGGGTTTCCTATCTGAGTGTACGGCACCGCAATGCAACTGGTTTTGTAAGCCAGACCCCAGACAATAGTCGTCCTTTATGTCTGCCTTCTTCCTCACCACCACAGCCAAGCCATCACCAAGTTCTGCTAATTTTACTTCCTAAGTGTTCACAATCTGTCCACTTCCCTCTAGACTATGTCATTGTTATTAATCACCCGGATTATTGCCAAAGGCTTCTAAGTGGTCTCCCTCTATCTTCTCTTGCACACACACACTCAACCCATTTTCCTAGCGTTGACCAGAGAGATCTCTGAAAAGTGCAGATCTGAGAACACCATTCTTTTGCTTGAGCCCGTCAATGGCCTCCCACGGCTCAGGATAATAAAATCCTTTGAGTAGCCTGAAAGAACACAGGTGAGTCCTGTCTGCCTCTTTAGCCTAATCCTGTGCTGCTCTGGCCCTGTGCCCCTTGCTCCTTCTGCCTCAGCCACACTGGCTGTCTTTCAGTTCCTCAAACATGCCAAGCCCTTTACCAATTCAGGCTGTCGTACAGAGTGTTCTCTTTGCCTGGAATTACTTGGTCTGACAAACTCTTTATTCTTCAATCTCACCTAAGGTTTTTCAGAAAGGCCATCTCTAATCTCCCAATTTGAAAAGAGCCCTCTATTTTTATCTTCTATAGCATACTGTTCTGGGTTTATACTCCCGACAGCAGTGTGTGAAAGTCCCGGTTGCTTCATATCCAAGCTAACACTTGGTATTATCAAACTTCAAAATTGTTGACAACCTGGTGTAGTGGTATCTCACTGAGATTTTTGCATTTTCTTGGTTACTAATAAATTTGGGCATTTAAAAATATGTCTATTGCCCATGTGGACTTTCTTTTGTGTGCAATGTCTATTCAAATTGGTTGCTCATTTTTCTATTGAGTTGTCATTAATTATTAGTAGGAGCACTTTACATGTAATGAATACTAGAGTTCATGGGCTACATGCGTTGCATTTTCTTTCATTCTTTGCCCTGTTTTCTCACTCTTTTCAAGATGTCTTTTGACAAAAATAAATTTTTAAATTTAATGTTATCAAATATTTTATCTTTTCTTTTAATTGCTAGTACTTTTTGTATTCTGTAGAATTTCTGCTTGTAAGGGTCTGTTGAGCTAAACTCTCAGATTTTGTTTTTCTGAAAGGGTAATTATTTTTTTCTTCATTCTTGAAAAAATAATTTAACCAGGTATAGAATTTTAGGATGATAGTAATTTCCTTTCAGTATTTGGAAAAAAGTTCCATTCCTTTTTGTCTTTCATTATTGCTAATGAGAAGTCAATCTTCAATATAATTTCTTCCTTTGAAGGTTTCCATCTTTTCTCTCTGGCTTACATTTAAAATCTCTTTGTCTTTGATGCTTTGCGGTTTTATTATGATGTGTCTATCTTTGGATTTCTTTTTATTTATCCCATAAAGAATTGATTGGGCTTCCTTAATCTGAGGGTTTCAGTCTTTCAACAAGTCTGGAAATTTTTCATTCATTATCTTTTGAATATTACCTCTTCTTCATTCTCTCTCTTATTTCCTATTAAACTCTAATTAAACGTAAATTACATCTTTTAATTCTCTGTTCCATCTATTTGTGTCTCTGGGTTGCATTTTGAATAATTTCTTCATATCTGTCTTTCAGTTTAGTAGTTTTTTATTTGATTGTGCTTAATCTGCTGTTTAACATGTCTAACGAATTTTTAAACTTAGTTATTATGATTTTCATTTCTAGAAGTTCTGCTTTACAAATTTGATTCTCTTCACAAATGTGTTCTTGGTCTTTTTAAAAACTTTAGAAGAATAAAATATTTATTAAAAGATTAAAATATATATTTTATATTCTGTTTGAAAATTTCTATATTTAAAATCTTTACCTGACCCATTCTGATATCTGTCTATCTGACACAGAGATGTGCCACCTATATTGCTCTTCAGAGAAGGGTTGTTGCCTAGCTGTTGCTGTCCAGCTGTGGGGAGAAATGAGGTCAGCAGGCAGGTCCATCTGCAAACAGAAGCCTTGCCCACGGCCCTGCCCTCCCCAGAGTAGTCTGTATCTGAAGACTGAGTGAGGATGTCAAAGTCTGGCCCTTTGGGCCTCATGTAGGAAACTCTGCTAGATAATATTCTCACTCGTGCTCTCTGCTGGGTTGGACAAGCTTTTGTCAGAGCTACACTGCAGTTCAACTTCTCCTTCTACTTAATCTTGCTTTCTCTCACTCCCTTTCACAGTTGCTGATCCTAATAAATATCTTGTATCCCAAGTTCTGGTCTGATGGCTGCTTTCATAAAACCCAGTCTGTGATGCACGTGTGTGAGCATGTGGATGTGGATGCGTGTGTCTGCTGCTTCTTACTCATGGTACCTTGTTTTCTTCTGTGTTTATGTTTCTTAAACCTTTATCTGTTGGAATTCTTTGAGACTTGTGTTGAGTTGGGTTCTTTTTGAGATTACTGAGATTTCTTCCATCAGTTGCCAGGGAGAATGACCGGATTGGGACCAGTTTAAGTTAAATTGTCTGTGTGTTTTTTCAAGCTATAAATGTGATGTGTATTGTCTGCAAACCCTTGTGACTGGGGATTGTAGTTATGAATTCTCAAAATAGGCATGTTCCTTACTTTCCCTTTCTATGCTGGGTTTGTTTCCCATTTACCCTTATACTAAGGCTACAGGCATTATAGTCCCCATCTTGATGTAGTATTTTCCCACCTTGGGTGGGCTGAAGGCTTAATTTCCTGTTTCTCATGCCACTATGTCACTCTCCAGTGGAAACAAAAGGTCATCAGAGTTCAGTGCATAGTTTCATGGTGAAGGCTGGTTTGGATCTTGCTTACTTTCCATGGTGCTCAGGCTCACTGTTTCACTTTGAAACTGGAAACTCATGGTTCCAACTTTCAAAATAAGATAGACTCCTCACTTTATTCCCAGCATGCTGATTTATTAAATTATTATTTTCTTTTGTTTCATATTTATCCTGACTTCATTTATTTTTCTTTTTCTGAAGGAAAGGGCTGGGTCATTTAGGGTTTCTGGTCCACCGTACTGTTGGAGATAAATATCTGGAGTGATGTTAAGTAGACCTTACATAAGAGCACTCCCTCTGGGGCAAATGGGACTCCAGCAGAGAGAGTCTGTGTTGACTGGATCATCAGAAATGAGGGAAGTCATAAGTGGCTAAACAGAGGAAGTAGCAAGCTGTTTGTGAGAGACTTACAGTTATGAGAAATGTCTCTGAAGAACCCACAAATGCACTCCGAGAAAAATAGTTTTGAGTGTTCCCAAAGCCCAGAGGTATTACTAGAAGATGAAGGCACCTGCCTGTCAAACACAACCAGCCTCGACCCTGCTTTCCCTCTTCCCTTCTACTTCATCCCTGGACGGCCAGACGAAGATTTGCAAGGAGGGAGCAGAAGCAGAAGCATTAAGCATAGGAACAGAGAAAAGAGACCCCTCACCCCAAGGCCTCCAGGACAAAGCTGGGAGAGGGGAGAAGCTTTAAATAAAATTCATAATTTTGATTATTACAGTGGAACAAAAAAACCTAATTGCTAAAAGACTATTCTTCTTTATTCTTACAACTCAACATTAACAGCTAAGCTATGATATTTGCCCAATATTCCATCCAGGTGAGGACAAGAACAAACTCCACAGAACAGGTTGGAATGAGGGGAGTGGAGAACAAAGCTATTTTCTGGTAGAACCTAGTGAATCTGGTCTTTTAACATAGAGACGACCTAGGAGTCAAGTAGTTGGATAAGTAGTTGGGGGAAATGTGGGATTAAGGGTATGTTTTCATTTTATTTTAATTTCTTAAGGTAAGAGGAGTTTGAGTGTGTTTGTATGTTGTTGGAAATGAGCCTATACAGAAGGAGGTATTGAAGGGAAAGGGGAGAGAGGGGATAATTATGAGAGGGAAAATCCCAAGGACACAGAAGTGCGGCATCTAGAGCACAGTTGAAGGTATCAACCTTAGACTGAGAAGAGGGCCACCTCTTAAATTTTAACAGGAGGGAGGAAGAAAGGATGAGTGTGCTTGCCGGTTAAGTCTGTGTGTTTCACGGCAGAAATTTGAGGGATTTCTGATCTGATGACTTCTTTTCTCTCTGAAGTGGGGTCAGGTCACTTTTTGAGAGTGAAGGGTCAGGCGATGGGGTGATGAATTTTACGCAAGTCTGACTAAAGGCAAGTAAGAGGATGGTAGAATCCATTCTTGGCCCAATCAAGGGTGGAAACCAATAATTTATGGTGGAACTCATCTGTGTTGTTGTCACATGATTTCCTCTAGCAGCATAGCCAGCTTGGATGTAGGGCAGGAAGGGGACAGATGAATGGTCCCCGTGTAGAGTAGACTACACCTTTCTAGTGTTCAGAATTCTTAGTCTCTTGCGTAGAATCTCTTTCTCTCTGTGTAAGGAAAACACTCCTGTATTTCTCCTTTAGTCTCACAATACTACAACATTACTACTGACACTTCACTTCTGACACCAAATGTGTGGATTTTCCACACATCATGCAATTCTCTGACACCAGCTGGGTGTCCTATAATTTAACTCAATTCTGACACCATCCACCTGGAGTTAATGTCAGATCACACAGGTGGTTAAGGGCTCAGTCCCACAGGACTGCCCCACCCCCTGCATTTCAGGTGCCAATCGCAAGTCCCCTGCACGTCTGACCAACTGGCTATAAATGGGGGTTCCAACAACCCCCTCCTTGAGTTTAATAATTTGCTAGAATGGCTTACAAAACTCAGGCAAACACTTAATTATGTTTACTGGTTTATTATAAAAGGATGTTATAAAGGAATACAGATGAACATCCTGATGGAAGACGTGTAGGGCAAGGTGTGTGGGAAGGAGCGTGGAGCTTTCATGTCCTCTCCAGGGGTGCCACCCTCCCAGTACCTCCACGTGTTCAGCAACCAAGAAGCTCTCAGAAACCTGTACTTCCTGGATTTTTATGGAGGTTTCATTATGTGGACATGATCAATCATTAACTCAGTCTCCAGCCCCTCTGCCCTTCTCAAAGGATGAGGAGTGGGGTTGAGAGTTCCAAGCTTCTATCATGGTTGGTCTTTCTGGTGACCAGTCCCATCCTGAAGCCATCCAGGAGCCCACCAAGAGTTGTTTCTTTAGAACAAGAGATACTCCTATCACCTAGGAAATTCCAAGGGATTTAGAAGCTGTCAGGAACCAGGTGCAGAGACCAATGTATATATGGTCTCTTATGTCACAGTCCCCCTTCCCTCTGTCCCTACACAATTTCCCTATTTTGAGACTCATTTTTCTTGATTTAAGTTTTAATTCAATAAGATATTTGTTGTTCTCCATTACGTTGCCATCCTGTGACTTGATTGAGCATGTTTCTCAGTCTTTATATATATATTCATAACACTTCTTAGAATGGGCTAATTCTGGTGATGAAAACACTGTCCCGGTCAGTAATCATTTCTGCTGATTTCATCCTCAAAGATTAGGAATCTTAGAATTTGGGGAACATCTCGCTATAACCTTCTATATGTTGACTGCAGGTGCAAGGAAATAAAAAGGGTAAATAAAGTGTTCGATGGTGGTGCTACAGCAAACTTTTGTGTACATCAGAATCACGTCGGGCACCAGTGGATATGGGAGCACACAGACTGCCAGACCCCGCTTTTAGAGTTTCTTACGCAGCTGGTCTGGGATAGAGCCAGAGAATTTGGATTTCTCCCAAGTTCTCAGGTGGTGCTGTTAGTCTAGGGACCATACTTAGATACTTAGAGAACCACTATGCTGAAATAATGAGACAGGTGAGAACAAAGTTTCACCACAATAATCAAGCAGTATTCATCTTTAATCTAAACAATGCACTCGAAGTCAAGTTTAAAAGGAACTCTATCCAAAGGCGGTCATTTTTCTGGGTTCCTGAATTTCTTTAGAAATGTTCTGCTCATTCATTTCCATGGTGCGCTTCTTTGATCAAGTCTGCAGGTACAGGAAGATGGAGGAGACAAGAGGAGCTGGGACCCTAGAGGTGTGAAGGATGCCATCAGAACTGAGCCGTCTCAGCCTCCTAGGCACAAATGTAAAGAATGGCCAACGGGCTTTTGCTGGCATCTCCATGTCAATATTATGGATTTTAATTGTTGACGAGAAAGAAATGTGACAATGTTTCAGTAATCCGAATCAACCAAAGTCTTTAGACTTAAATAAATCAGATGAGATCTTACTTAGAACAAGAGCTAAAAAATGAACTTGTACCAGATGTACAAGAAAGATAAGACATGTTAGATAAGCACCATTTTGATGTTGATAATAAAATGATTAAGGTCACGAAAAAATCAAAGCACACATATTTCCAAAGCCAACGATCCAGAGAATTTCTGAAACAATGGGCCATGCACAGCTGTTACAAGGGCCCTAGGTAAGTGACTTGGCTACAATTTCCGTGGAAGCTGCCTAAATCTTATCTTTGGTCTCAAAACTCATATCTGCCATCACAGCTAGTCTAAAAAGGTAACCCTAGCTTGCTTGGTTAAATGAGTGAAATTCGTACTCTAGAAAGAAATTAGGATACCAATAAGAATAAAAATAGAGAAGCAAATTTAAAACCGTGGAATCAAGTCTTTAGTAAACTAGTTTGGGTGTAAGTGTACTGATCCATCTTGTAGTCAATGTATTGTGTCCATTTTTGTGTGCCTAAAGCATTGAAAAGACTTAAACCCATTAAATCTTTGGAAGAGTCTGATTAATTTTTTATATCAATCATTTATTTAAATATTTAAAGGAGTCATTTGTTATATTCATAGCTTTATATTTAATAGTTATTTAATAATTTAGCTTTTATTTAATAGTTAAATTTTTGAAAGTAGTATGTAAAATATTTAGAGAAGTGTTAAGTGTTTAAAGAATACTTGATGGACAATAAAAAAGTACAAACAATGGTGAGCATATTTTCCTCTCCACACAAAAAAGCCTCTCAGATATTGAAGAATTTTCAGCATCAAATAGATTGGCAAGTTGAGGAGTCAACTAATGCCTTTTATAGAGAAAAGGGTATTATTTGTTGAATATAGAATATAGTGTGCTCTCTATGTAATCAGGAGATTCCTTTCTCTATTCGCAGATTTTTGTCGCTGTGATTACTTTACAGGTTCTGCCCGTCTATACTTGCCACATAGCTCACTGCTGAAGCTGTAATTCTTTTCTTTTTGCAAAAAGGGCATCGTTAGTTATTATCTGTGATCATTTTTCAGTTCCGTGAGATAATAAATGAACCACACAGTCCCTGTAATCTTGCAGAGGCTTTTGGCCAGGAAGATGCTCCTTGGCCATGTGCCAATAATAATGGCTATAGGGACAACGTTTAGTTAGTCCAAAACAAGCAACTTGAAAGTTTCCATTTAATTTCTGCTCAATTATTCAGAATTGGCTCAACTTTAGTCACAGGATGAAGTTTACGAAGAGGAATTTCCAAGGAAAAACCGAGATCCTAGGAGTTTACAGTGTGAAAACTGAAAACGAAAAAAAAAATCTATCCTAAACAGCTTTTACTAATCGTTGATAATTATTTTAACTATTTCATATAGTCTCCTACCTTATTAACCTGTATCAAACCACTGAACTCACATGGTCATTCCGGGAAGCCAGTTGGCAGGCAGACGTGGAAATGGCTGGTTCATAGCTTGGTGAGAAAACCAACAGATAGCTGGGAAGTTTCTTCTATGTTTTATTTTCTTCTTTCTCCTCTCCCTCTTTTTCTTCCCTCTTGCCTTTCCCTCCCTTTGCCCACTTTCTTTTTTGGCTATTGAAGATTTATTGCCTTTCAGTACTTACAGATGATGTTTTCATAGGCTCTAATGAGGTCCCAGCAGTTTTTAACAATAACAGGACATTACCATTCCTAAGATATATTATGTGTTTTCCTTCATCTTTCTCCCTTGAATGAAATGCTTAGAAGTATGCTAACCCCCAATTCCCTTTCCTTTACTATGACAAATGGTCCAGTTACTTAATAGGGCTAAATACTTTGCTATGACTTAAAATACTCATTTGAATAAAATCTTAAAAAGACGAGCATTTGTGTGCTTTTAATGTACTTTCTGGTAGAGGACCTGAACACCAGTCGAACACCTGTTTACTAATGGCCTTGGAAGTCCTCTCTAACGCCATCTGCGCTAGTTATGCATCCTGATGGCGATTTTTGCCACATTTCCGGATCCTCTTGGAAAGCAGGTTGGAGCCAATGCTCCCACGTCCCTTGGGTTCTGATTCCAGTTCCAACCCCATGCGAGTCTGCCATCAACAAGGGGACTCGCTCCCTTTGCAGAGCTGGCTGGAAAGGTCAGACGTCCCCTAGGTGCGGCCCAAGACCGTGGATGTATTTTTTTAAAAGGAAAAACATGGTGATGAGCAAGCGCCCCAGCATTGCCTAACTTAGCCTGGGCTCTCCCAGCGCTTGTTCTTCTGTGTGACAGGGCCCGAGCCAAGTCTAGAGGTATTTTTTCTCTTTAAAGGTCAGACAGATTAAAAGTAAGCAACAAAGGAAGGAACTAAGCTGTGTCCCATGATGTAACACAGGGACTTCAACAAACTCAGGCGTTCTCCTTTGTGGAGTCAAGCTCAGGGAATGCCTGTTGGCCAGAAGGGACTTTGAGGCGGGAGGCTCGAAACCACCTGTGTTCCTGCGTTCTATTTTGATTCTGGGAGAGCTTTGGGTCAGTGGCTTTCACTGTGCCCTGAAATTGGCATGTTATAAACAGCCGGGTTGGGTCTCTGATCCAACAAAGCAGCCAGCTTGAAAAATCATTCTGGGAAAAGCACTGAATCATTTGTTCCGGGCACAGAAAGTCACTGTGCCTCGAGAAGCAGGCCGTCAGCAGAGTCCCTCAGACAAGCACCCTCATATCTGCTGTCCAGTGGGGAGGGCTCTCCCTTCATTCTGGGCTCTCATTCTTTCCGCCTGTCACTTCACTACTCATATTATTTAGGGCTTGGTTTCTCCTAATAGGCTCTCTTTGTTGGCTATCTGCAGACAGCTTTGTGAGAGCCTTCCCTTTCCGGGTTCCTGTGGGAGAGAAACCATGGAGCTATTTAATGCACTTTTCGATAACCCTCATTTTCCATCCTCTGTTTTCTTTGCTCTTTGCACACACATGTAATGACTAAAAATGAATTCCAGGCGAGAGCAGAAATCTGCGTGCTGTGTGTTGTCCGCCCCATGCAGGTCTGATTTTGCTTCAGCTGCATTCCCCTCTCTTGAGGCCCCTTCCAAAGTCTGGCTCTCCTGAGGTCCACTCGAGTCCCAGCTCCTCCCACACTGCAGCAGGCGGGGGCAGAGCTGATGGGCTGTTTATAGCTTCATTTTTCCAGTGCTCCATTTTATTTAGTTGTGTCCCTCCTTTTTTTTTCCCCCCCAAAACAAGCAGTTTGTCCCAAAAAAGGATCAAATGGAAAACTTTATAAATACTCCAAATGGTGGAAACAGGAAGTGGAATAAAAATGATGTAGCTATTCACAGAAAACATGCTGTCATTTTCCTCCGTAAATATATACTATTCATTTTCAGGAAGAGGCTATGCCTAAAGCTGAAGAAAAAAGTTCACAGTGCCTCCTCTGACTCTGGAGACCATGAGGAGCTCCACTGTGGCATGCGGGCTGCTCCGGGTCCAGCGCGGCACGACGGCATGGCATGGAAACCTCTGAAAAATAGCTATCGTTTCTAGTGCAGAAATGCAAAGGGATGCTTTCTGGGGTACCCAGGTCCCAATGTCTTGTGACTTATCTAGTAGATACTTCATCAGTATCAGTCATATCAATCCCAATTCCAATGATCTAATTCCTAAGTCACACCCAGTTTCTTCCTGTTAACCTTATTCATGTAGTCATAGTAGCTAACATTGATATAATGTGTCCTGTGTTCTAGATACTCTTGTAAGTGCTTTGCAAGTATCGACTCATTTAATCCTCACTGCAGTGCTAAGTGGTAAGCATCACTATTGTCTTCTCCATTTTATAGAAGAGGAAACTGAAGCACAAAGGAACTGCTGACTTTCCTGAGGGCACAGAACTTAGAAACGATGGAGCTGAGCCTCAAACCTAGGCAGTTGGGTTCCAGAATCTATATCCTTATTAGTATCCCTTTATTAAGGATTAAGAAAAGACTAGAAAAGCAACCACAAAGCACACTGTGACAAAATCAATTTTTTTTATTGGCACTGTTTGGACTTCGTAAAAGATTAAACAAATAAAATTATGATGGAATTGTTTGACTTATAAAGTAAAAAATGAAAGTGTCTTAATTTCACGTGTCCTTATAACAGAGAGGCATGAGGGATGTCCACAGACAGAAGAGGAGAAGACACAGAAGAAGAGAAGGCCGTGTGAAGATGGAGGCAGAGATTGGAGTGATGCGGACACAAGCAAAGGAATGCTGGCAGCCACCAGAAGCTGGAAGAGGCAAGAAACAGACTCTGAGCTTGAACCTGTGGAGGAAGCACAGCCCTGCTGCCATCTTGATTTCAGCCCAGTGATACTAACGTCAGCTTTCTGGGCCCCAGAATGTGATTGTCGGAATTCTAGCTATTGGTTAAAGCTGTAACTTTCAAGGGCAGAGCAGTGAGAGAAGCAGGATTAAATGCCTTGTCCTCTGTGTTTCGTTAGTCTAAATCAGTCATTCTCAAACTTTTTGGTCTTGGTACCCCTTTTCACTCTTAACAATTATTGAGGACTGCAAAGAGCTTATCTTTACGTGCAATATATCTACAGATATTTAGTATATTAGAAATTAAAACTGAGCAAATTTAAAAATACTAATTAATTCACATAAAAATAAAAAAGGCAAACCTATTACACATTGACATAACATAATTTTATGAAAATGGCTATATTTTCCAAAACAAAAAAAATCAATGAGTAGAGTAGTATTGTCTTACAGTTTTGCAAATCTCTTTCCCTTCCGGCTTAATAGAAGACAGTTGGATTCTCTTACTTGCTTTATATTCAATCTGTTACAACATGTTGTTTTGATTGAAATGTATGAAGAAAAACTGGGCTCACATAGATATGTAGTTGCAAAAGGAGGAATATTCTAAAGGTTTTCAGATAACTATGAATATTCTTCTTCAAGTCTTCATTAAAGTTAAATGATAATTTTTAAAAGTTAGTTGTAATGTAGAATCTGAAACTCTATCAATGAAATTTTGGTACTGTGTTACATTACAACCCACTGGTATATTTTATACTGTGAATGGATCTTTTATTTATTTATTTATTTCATGAATAACTTTTATTTATTTATTTCAAATTGTGTTAAAATATACACAATATAAAATTTTCATTTTAACCATTTTTAAGTGTAAGTTCAGTTCTGTTAAGCATGTTCACATTTTTGTGCAATGATTACCACCATCCATCTCCAGAACTCTTTATCTTGCAAAACCAAAACTCAGTACCCATTACGCTAATTCGCCATTCTTCTCCCCTCACCCCAGGACAACCACCATTCTACTTCTATTTCTACATATTTGACTACTTTATGTACCTCATGTAAGTGGAATTGTACAGTATTTGCCTTTTGTGACTGACATTTCACTGAGCATAATATTCTCAAGGTTCATCCACGTTATCACATGTATCACAATTTCCTTTCTGTTCAGGGCTGAATGGTCTTCCATTGTATGTGTATGCCACATTTTGCTTATCCATTCTTCCATCAATGGACGCTTGGTTTGTTTGTACCTGTTGGTTATTGTGAATAATACTGCTAGTGAACATGAGTGAAAAAATATCTTTTTGAGACTCTGCTTTCAATTCCTTTGGTTATCTATCCAAAAGTGGAATTGCTGAATTGTGTGGTAATTCTGTTTTTAGTTTTTTGAGGAACTGTTTTCATAGCAGCTGCACCATTTTTCATTCTCACCAAAAGTGCACAGTGGTTCCAATGTCTTCACAGCCTCACCGACACTTGTTATTTTTTGTCTTTGTTTTGGATAGTAGCTGTATTGTTCAGGGTTCTCCGTTCTCAGAGAAGTAGAACCAGTAGAATGTGTGTGTATGTGTGTGTGTGTGTGTGTATTTATTATATGGTTATATATTCATATATATTATATTGTATGTATTTTAGGTGTACCGTTCAGCAATGTTAAGTATATTCACATTGTTGTGCAACCACTTTCCTGAACATTTGTTTTCCTTGTAGTGACAGGCTCATCACTTTTATTTCAAGATAAGTTCTGCCGAGAACTCGAATCTGAATAACCTCAGTTAAACAATTTAATAATTTGACACAGTTAGCCGTTTCCTCCATTTTAGAACTTTTTTTATTATGTGCTATCCTACTGCCGTGGTTTTCTTTCCCTCTTACTGAATACTCATTTTTAGCCTTTACTGAGTGCTAATCCTGGGTTCTGATAGTGGAGTACACTAGGGTCTTGATCCTGGGTCTGCCTTGTCTCTAGGTTTACTTTCTACTTAGGTAATCTCACCCAGTTTTGTGGTTTTAGATGCCTTCTATCTGTCTAACTATCTATCTATCTATCTATCTATCTATCTATCTATCTATCTATCTATCATTCCACCCTTCCAGTAAGCTCCAACTGTGTAGGGGACAGCTCCACTTAGGAACCACATAGATATCTACACAAAATGTGACCACATCAGAATTCTTGACTTCATTCTCTCAATCTATTCCCCTCCCATATCAGGAAATGATACCCTCGTCCTAGCCCCAAATTAAATTCATCTTTTGTATTGTTTCCCCCTCATACTCCACATCCAATCCACCAACACCAGTGGGCTGGACATTCAAAATACATCTAGAATCAAGCCACAGCCCATCACCTTCACAGCCGCCACCCTCGACCAGGCCATCATCATAGGAGCAGGAGTATTGGATAACAAGTATTAATCCCTTGTATTAATAGGCTTCAAAAACACGCATTCCCAGATTTGTTTTACTTCATGATCCTTCTTGTGATGCCATCAGCTTATAGGAGGGTCTTTATAAGAAAGAGTCCCATGAACCTGAGGCTGTCTGTGGTAAGGCTATTGTTGTATCAGATGGTGCACTCTTCTTGAAGAGCCCAAGGAGAGATTTCTGTTTAATCTAGTAGAGTCATTAGTATATCGGCTGGGACTCTTTGTTTATAAATAAAATAATCATATAATTTACCATCTAAAACTATGATGCTTTAGGGAGTAAAAGAGAACCCTCTTGATCTTCACACTGGGACTGTCTTAAGAAAACCAGGGCATATGCTCACCTTAGCTATAGTAAAAGAAACAAACTCTGGTTGGATTAATTGAAAAGAGGGAACTTTGATGTGAAGACCATGGTATGACACAGACGTCAAGAGCAAGAATGCAGCCAGGCTTCAGCGATGCCCGGCTCCAGGAAGGTGCTCCTCCTCCTCTTCGCTCCTTTCTTGGCGAGTCGGCCTCTTTCTCCACTGATTGGCTTTTCCTTTCACTCGGTCCACATGGTGGATGCAGTCATGACTTGGCTCCATTCGAGACTAGATCAGGCTAAACCAGAATACCAGAAATCTAAAAAAAAAATGTTGTTACCGTTCTTTTCTTTCACAAGTTCACATTTGTAACACCAATTACAATGATATTCAGAAAAATTAGAGGTTTTGGTGATACACATCCGAAATCTGGGGTTAGATAAGGCAGTTTTAAACTTATCCACCTCATCATGCAATTTTGCTTTTTGTTTTGATCACACAGAATTAATAAAATTCCAATTCACACAGAAAGCACTTAATATTTTAATTATTGCTCACCATCTTCATCATAAATGTAATTCACACCTAAAAACTATCTACGACATCACATCTGACTTGCTACACTTGTGTGTGCTACAGCCCAGGGTGACTTCTCAGTGGGGTCGTCTGGTTGGCACCTGCGCCTGAGCCTTGCCCGTCATCTCTGAGTGCTGTGCACAGGTAGTGAGGGGTCTTTTCACACAATTTTATGTTATAAAAATTCACAAGTGTGTGTTTAAATATATAAACACCAGTGCAGAATGAAGCTTTGGTGGTCTAGTGGTTAAGATTCAGTGACTTCATTGCTGAAGCCTAGGTGCATTTCCCAGTCAGGGAACCACACCACCCATATGTTGGCTGTCATGCTGTGGCAGCTGCATGTTGCTGTGAGGCTGAAAGCTCTGCCACTGCTGTTTCAAATACCAGCAGGGTCCCCCATGGTGGACAGGTTTCAGTGGAGCTTCCAGACAGACTAGGAAGAAGGACCTGGCCATCCACTTCTGAAAAAATTGGCCATAAAAACCTTATGAATAGTAGTGGAGCATTGTCTGATAGAGTGCCGGAAGGCGAGAGGATGGTGCAAAAAGACCAGGCAGGGTTCCGCTTTGCTGCCCACAGGGTGCTAAGAGTCAGAATTCACTCGATGGCACTAATAACAACAAATCAATGCAGAACTTCATCTTTCATAGTCAATGACACATTTAGGTGATGTCAAGTAGGCACAGAAATGACAATGGGTTGCGGGTTACACAAAAATGAGTTACTTGGCAACACAAAGTAGGAAGGCTGTTAGGTCTGTCACTGGATATTTCAAATTCCTGAGAGAGAATTCCTGGTCGAGCTTGGGGTAGTCATCTACCCAAGGGATAGAGTTACATAGAACTTCCATGGATACTTGGGAGAGGAGAAGTGGTCAGCAAAGAAAAACTTCAATTATAGAAAAGCAGGAAGAGAACCAAGAGAACAGTAAGAGAGGAAATTTCAAGGAGGCAATCAATAATGCCGAATGGCATTATCCTAGGCACCTACACAGGATAATATTTAGGTCCTAAAATGAGGGTACCATAGAAGGAATATTCTAGAGGAGATGGAGAGGATGGAATAAGGAACATGGGAAGGAATTATCTTGAAAGGAAGTGAAAACATCTTTTCTGAAACAGCAACTGTAAAGACCTTAATAAAGTTACTAAAGGAGAGGAGGGAAATTGAGGGAGGGCATGCCAGACAGCATCTGTTTTCTGTCAACTTAGAAGAGAATGATCTCTATAAAGAAGTGCAAAGTAGCTGTCACTTGGAAGAGTGCAGGCAAGGTTGAACATGGCCTTTATAGGAGAAAGGAAGGGAGAGGGAACTGACCCCAGATGAGTGAGTGGATTACTGTGGAAGATTGTGATTCCAGTTGAGATGGAAAAACATATGTATGCAATAGAGCCAATTAACATTGGTGTGTCACTTTTTTTTAAAGCAATATCTGGGAAGTTGAGGAAGAGGAATGGAGATAAGAGAAGATCAGGATGTTCCAGGTCTGGAATTATCACAAGTAAGTGAGAAAGAAGATCAGTGTGACAAGAGGTAGAGGAGGTGGTTGAGAATGTAGCCAGAATGGTCAAAAGGCAGGGGCCTCGGGAAGGAGGGACTGAAGTCCTGCTCAGGTTGAGAGGAAGTGAGAGTGGGAGATGCAGAAGGGAGGAAAGCAGTTTTCACAGAGGGGAATTTTATACTTTAGCATCTTCAGGGTGGACTCATTGAGTGTTAATGGAGTCCAATTTAATGCAGGAAATGACAGGTTCAGTAGGTAAAAGATTAATGTTAATAAAAATTCCTAAAAGAACTAGGTCTTGAGTTATACCTTAGACCAGAGACCTTTACATCCTCCACGAAGCCTTGAGGAGGCCAGCCTTATCCCTCAGAGGCCACTGCAAGGAGACAAGATTTTCAAGGACTCCCTTCTGTCTGCTTAAATCAGAGTTTCTTTGGGTTTATCTGCCTGATCTACTAGGAACTTGTAGGCTGACATTTGAAGGAAGAGTTCAAAAGGTAAAAACTTTGAAAACCACTCTCTTAAAGTCTAAGAGTTTAGAGCATGGTCCTCATGAATTATGTGGCGTGGATACGAATTACCTGGAGAGCTTCGTGAAAGTGCAGATTCCTCATCCGCAGTCCTGGAGTGTCTGAGCCTCTGCAACCTAAATTTTTTTTTAAAAACTTTTATTTTTTTTTAGAGTAGTTTTAGGTCAACAGGAAAATTGAAAGGAAAGTTTAGAGATTCCCCACATACTTCCTGTCCCAACACGTGCAGAGCTCGCCACATTATTGACATCCACCACCAGAGTGGCACATTTCTTACAATTGATGAACCTACCTATTTGACACAGCATTATCACCCAGAGGTCATAGTTTACATTATGGTTCACTCTCCATGTTGTACAACCTGTGGGTTTGGACAAACGTATAAGGGCACATACCCACCACCATAGTATCATATAGACTAGTTTGGCTGCCCTAAAAATCCTCTGTGCTCTGTTCATCCCTTCCCAGGCCAAGACCTGGCAAGCACTGATCTTTTTATAATCTCCATAGTTTTGCCTTTTCCAGAATGTCATATAGATGGAAAACACAGTATGTAGCCTTTTCAGATTGGCTTCTTTCGCTTAGTAATAGGCACTCAAGTTTCCTCCATGTCTTTGTGTGACTTGATACCTCATTTCTCTTCAGCACTGAATAATACTCCACTGTCTGGGTGTACTACAGCTTATTTGTCCATTCACTACTGAAGGACAGCTTGGGTGCTTCCAAGTTTTGGCAATTACGAATAAAAATTCTGTAAACTTCCATGTGCAGTTTTCAAGTCCTTTGGGTAAATACCAAGGACCATGATTAGTGATGGTATGGTAAAAGTATGAAGTAAGTGAAGTAGAATTAAGTTTCTTGAGAGTTGGACATAATTGAGATTGTGTTTTTGTTAAGGAAGTATGACCAAGCCAGAAAGAAGCAAAGAAGTTGAGCATATGTGCAAAGAAGTGATTCACCACTGAATTTAAGCAAATAAGTTTAAAGGGCCTTACATGAGTGCAGACCATAGAGAGGCTGGATTAGTGGATTGGATGTACCAGTGAGGTTGAAGTATCTTTGCAGTTGGGGATTAGAAGCGTTGAGCGAGAAAGAAAAGATTGTGGTCAGAGGTAAAGTTGTTAATGTTATTAGAAACTGTGTGTCCCTTAAGAATAGGTTACTTCTTCAGGAAATAGACCTTCAGCATATGTAACTGAGAATAATAAAGCAAAAGAGGGGTACTGTAAAGTTTACTTTATACTCTGTTGTGTGCTTGCCTTTCAAAGAACTTCTAATTTAGTTAGATCTACAACATTTTCTAAGAATTTCTAGTCAAGAACGAAACCAAAGTGTGTTGACTATTAGAACGCCCAGTGTAGAGAGAAGGCAGAATGGCATTGGCAAAAGGGATGTGTTGGTGGTGATTCTTCTACGGGTGGGTGTTTCTTGGGCATGGGGTTGGTTCTCATAGCTTTTGCAGCCATCTCCCTCCCCATGCCTCCATCTGGCCTGCTTACATTGCATATACGATCATGTACCACATAATGACTTTTCAGTCAATGACGGACCACATAGACAATGGTGGTCCTATAGGGTTAGTCCCATATAGGCTAGATGTGTAGTAGGCTAGACCATCTAGGTTGTGTACATACACTTTATGATGTTCACGCAATGATGAAGTCACCTAATGACGCATTTCACAGAAGATATCCCCATTGTTAAGCAATGCATGACTGTATGTATTTGAGCCCCCAAAATGTAGGGCTTGTGACCCTGACAAGTTTTAGTAAATTTAACAAGGCAATGAAATACCCAATTTAAAATTCCACAGTGTCCTGGATATTTCAGGACATGGCCAATGTCCAATACGGAAATACAATCACAGTGACAGCGTTCATTCCCTTTCTCTTCCCCAGTGACACCCAATATAAATGATGTCCCTGGAGTTGTGAACTCAGTGGCCCTCTGCCTCCTCTAAAATACCCAGTTAAATTTCTGAACTGTCCAGGAGCACACATCACAGGAAGCTGGCATCCCCAACATGGGCAAGCAGACCCCTCACTCCTCTTCTGTCCCAATATTGCCAGTTCCACAAATTGCTGTGCCACAGGTGAAAACAATGTCATTGCTTCCCATAAAGTATTTTTTTCAGGCCGTTTTCTACTCAAATCCTTGTATATTATCAACAGATAACACCATGAAGCAAATGAGTACACCACTTGTTTAACTTGACAAGTGAACGAGAGGAGTTAGATGCCAAGAGAAGACATTGTTTGCTACCTCTGCGCAGACCCAGCTGGAAAAGACCTACCGTCTTTTTGTGTTCATTCTTTTTTCAACTTGTCCTGTATTTCTGATCTGTGTCTGCCAGCCATAGAGGATTCATGGCCTTGAATTTACCCTCCTCCTCCTCCTCTGCTTAACGTATTTATGTAATCACTTTGTGTTGACAGTTTAAGCTAGATAAGCAGGGGGTCATTTTCCCCCTCTCAGAAAGATTTCCAAGGGGGTGGGAGGACACCTAGAAAAACACCAGTGAATTCTATTGACTTCGTGTTTAGACTTGAGTCATGCCATGGGGCAATGGGTTGGGCAGGAGCCTGGGAGAATGGGGTGAGATGGGATGAAGACAAAGGCTTGGATCCAAACCAGAAGTCACAATATCTTGCAGTTCCTTTTATCCTTCCTTTCAGCTAAGACTTCATTTCTTTTCATGCAAACTCAGGCCAAGCTTGTGGTCAGATTCTGTCCATCAGGAGGACTAGGAAGAGAAAGAGGTAGCAGGCAGTCTCTGACACTGACATCGTTTAAGCGCAGTTCTCCAGGTGAGAAAGCTCATTTCTCACGGCTCCTTGGCTTTCCCCTAGTATTTACTTCTTCTAACCAGTGAAAACTGAAGCAAGTACTCACAAAGAAAAACACGATTTTGGTACCTTGATTGGTGAGATTCCTTTCTTGTCATGTTCCTGGGGCATTTGCCGAGGCACCTGCTGAGGCCATGTTCCTGCCTGAACATATTTCTGCCGAAGTGCAAAATTAGGTGCATTGATCCAGACCTCCTTCCAACCTACAGTCTCATATGCGCCTTGTCCCTTCCCTTGGCAAACCTACAGATCTTTCTGAGTCCTCCTTGAAACCAATTCTTCATGTTCTGTCTTATTCACTTCAAGGGATGTTTACCTTATTTACTGAAATTGTATAGTTTTTTTAAAAACAATTTGAGCTTGCCTTATGAGTTCTTTAAGGAGAAGGACTTATGTCTTCTGCTAATTGAACTTTTGGCCCCCTCTTTAGATTTTGATACACTTACTTGGAAATTGATGTAAAAATATTTTTTGAAAACACCACAAAAACCTTCGTAAATGGCATTAAACTTAACTTCTTACAAGAGATTTGTTGAAAAATTGTTTATGATTTCAAGGGCAATTTGTTCTTATTAATTATCTACTCTATTGGCCTAATATCTAGGATGAAGTGCTGAGAATAAAAGACCAAAGGACAAACTCAGGACTTCCACTCCGAAAATGAATACAATGTTCACCAAGAGATATGTGCAAGAGTGTCCATAGCAGCATTTTTCTTAACAGCCACAATTTGGAAACAATGCAAATACCCTCAACAGAAGAGTGGATACATACTTTGTGGTACCTTCATTCAATATACAGCAGTGTGAAGGAACAGATTATGGTTGCACCTAACAACCTGGGCCGCAAAATGTTGAGCAAAAGCAGACATCTCCAAAGAGTATGTAATCTATGATTCCATTTATGTTAAGTTCAAAACTGGCAAAACTAATTTACTGCGCTAGAGGTCAGAGTAGTGCTTACCTTTGAAGTGTTGACTGGGAAAGGGCATGGGGTAGGCATCTGGAGCCCTAGAAATGTATATATCATGATCTGGCTGGGGGTTACACAAGGGAGTGCGTATGTAAAACTTGGTTGAGCTGTATACTTAAGATACGTGCATTTTGCTATATGTAAATTATGCTGCAATTAAATAGCTTTAAAAAAAGATGAACAATGCAGAGTCCCTGGCCTCAAGGAGCTAACAGTCTGGTAAGAGAGAAAATGTGGAAGGCATCCTTTCCCTGCAGCATGCTAAGTGCTGCTGTAGAGGTAGGTATGAAGTAGAACGACAAAAAGACACGTGTGAAGGCACCGGGAAGGAGGAGAAGACGGGGAGAGACACACATTCTCTTGGAAAGAGGCAGAGGGGTATTTCAGGAGAGGGACAGCACAGGTATGTCTGGTGTGGTTTATGTCGCTGTCACACCGTGAAACTGCTCTCCAGATCACCAAATCCAGGGAATGTTTCCCAGCTTTTCTATTTTTTGACCTCTCTGTGGCATTTGGTCTTGCCAGTTGCTTCCATTTTTAGAAACGTTCTCTTACTGGCTTTGGTGAATAGTTCCTACTGATTTCCCTTCTCCCTCTCAGTCCTTCTTTTTCTTTTCCTTTCTGTTCCCTCTCCCTGGTCTTGTCCTTTAGATGTCATCATCCTGCTAGATCTGTCCATGACTCTTCCTCTTCTTGTCCTCGTCTCTGGGCAACTTCATTTAACTGTGTCCACAGTTTTAGCTACCGCCCCCCTCCCCTCCATGTCGTTGACTCCAGATTTGGTATCTTGAACTTACATTTCCATCCTTATCTTAAGAATTACATAGGTACATTTCAACTGGACACCACCACTTGGATGCCCTGCAGATAGCTCAAAATTTAGCATTTCTGAAACTGAGCTCTTCATCTCCCTCTCCCGCTGAAGCTGCTTCTCCTTTTATTTTGCCTCATCCAGCAGATTACTTTTGATAACAGTCTTGTCTTTCCTCTCAGGCTCAGTTAGACTATCTCTCTCTGTGCTTCCATCGTGCCTCGCGTATGCCTCCACCATAGCACGGCTCACTCTCAGTTCAAAGCAGTGAACAAAATGGCGGCTCCCACTGTTGTGTATTTTTACTTCCAGGAAGCCCACCTGGGCTAATGCTTGGTGGAACATTATTAGGCCTGATGTTCTTTACTTTCTTGACAGCACATGCAGTTGCTTCACGGTGTTAGCTCTGTGTGAATGCTGGTATTATGAATCCTCTATTAGTTTCATCAAGTGACAGAACCACAACTACTGATTTAAACAAAAAGAGAAGGTACTAGAGAGAGTTTGATTTGACCTTGGGCATAACTGAATCCACGACATCATTTAAATTAGGTCTCTACCCTTTCTCTGTTCTCTGGCTCAGATCTGCTTTCATACCTGTTGGCTCTGTTCTCAGGTAGACCATTGAAAGCTCAGGTGTTACATTACCTTTACGGTTGGCAATTCCAGCAGAAGGAGAATGCTTCTCTCTATATCTTTCCAACAAACTTCCCCAGAGGAGTCTCTTTGGCCTGACTTGGCCATGAAATCACTCCTGAACCAATCATTGAGGCCAGGGAGGTGGAATGCTCGATGGTCCAGGCCTGGGCCTTGTGCCTACTTCAGGAGTTGGACGTGGAGCCAACCATCAAAAGGTCTGAGCTTGGTGTTGGTTGGGCCTCCAGAGGGAGAAGGAGGTGCTGTCGTCAGAAGAGGGAATGAATGCTGGCCAGGCAAAAATAATGCTTGTCCGTTATAAGTCCTCTGTGAAGGGGAGTTGGTGACACCACAGACTCAGGGCAGTGCTCTAAGTTGGCACAGCACCATGATCCTTTGGGCCAGCCCTCCTTTCTTGATTGTGGTTTAGCCTCTGATTCACTCCATCTGTCAGCTTGTCTCTCCTGCCAGCCACATACTTCCTAGGACGGGTCATTGTCAGGGGGTGGGAATCAACAAAAAGGAGCCTTTTAATCTGTATCTTCAATTCGCCCTCTGTCTTTACCTGTTGTACCCTGTCCTGTGTCATGGGAATGAGGAAGGATGACGCAACCAGCCAGTTCTAGCCGTCTATGTGAATCATCTGTAAGTCATGCAGAACAATGCTATTGAGGGGTCAGATTTCCAGGAACTGCCTCTCATGCATCTTTCTTGGTCCACACAGTATCTGGCACAGGACTCTGGCTCTCACCCCTCAGCCCCTCACCCCTTAACATTGCTCAAACTATAAATTGAAGGGATGTTTGGGGAAAAGAAAGAGCTACTGCCCTAAACCCAAAGCCGAGATAAGTGGCAGACAACGAACAGAGCACTGGAGTGGCCAGGTGACCTGGGTATTTAACTAGTGTGCGCTGGGACAGCCACATTTGCTCTCTGCTCGACTATGTTCTCACTGGTTGGTGCCCAGTCTTATAGAATGTTCTCCGTGTTTCTAGTCCTGGCTGTGTCACTCGATTAATGTGCACTCATGTGTTCACTGAGCCTTCCCTAGGCCTCAGCTTTCTATCAGGAGAATGAGAAGCTAAGATGCAAACACTCCTTTTAACTCAAAAAGTTTCTACAATTCTGGGATATTTCACTTAGAAAAACCACCACACACAAAAAGTACAAATCCCATATTCTGGAGTTGATTTGATAAAAATCATCATAAACCATTTAAACTATCCAGTAATTTACTAGTAACGCATTTCCCGATGAGGGAATAGAAGGTCCTGGTTTCTTTTCTTCTACTGAGTCAGTGTGTGCTGTTCCCTAAAATAAAAATCAACTTCATATAAAGCTGCTGGAAGTGTTATGTAGTCTTAGCACAGACCACACCTAAACTCAGCAGGACATTGTTTCCTTGTTAGAGGACACACAGCAGAGAGCTCCAAATAATAGCTCGGTTGTCCAATGTCTACTTAATAGATTAGCAAAGTTAACAAATGATATCTTATTCCTGGCTCCTTCTGCTGAAATGTAATACTTCCAAAGGCGAATAAACTGTTCCCGCTTGGTGACCTTCCTCCTTTCAGGGAATGAACATATTTGCTTCTCTCAACCTAGGCCTTTTCCCTTCCCCACAGAATAAACCAAAACATCTGGAGATACTGTGGGGTCTCTTTCAAGAAGATTACACGTTCTTTTTTGCTCTCACTTTTCTGGGAGATGAATCTTGACAACTCGAAATTAGAAGCTGGTGCTCCAGCTCCGTGTGAGACAGTCTGGCAGTCCGAGGGAAGCCTGCCTGTCCATGCTTTTTCCCTTGTCTCTCCCCTTCTCCCCTCATTCCCTCTTAGTCTCCCTCTTCTCTTCTTTCTTTCTTTCCCAGTGACGTTTCACTGAACTTTGAGACTGTAAGGCCCAAAGAAGATCCCCTCCTTCCTTCCTATTTCCAACCTGGAAAGAGGCCACCTGGAATCGAACGCAACATGGCTGACACCCGCCACCTTTCCTCTGGGCTAAGCCTGGGGCCAGGGCTGCTGCTAATGGGGCAAGTTTTACCCCCCTGAAGGCCATCACTCTTACCTCCGAGTAGGCATAAGTTACAGGTTGGAGAGCTTGAAGGCAGGTGGAACTGGCTCGTCTGTCCCTTCTGTGGTGAGGGGCTTTGCAAAGGATGGTGTGTGTCATCTCTACTCACTTATTTCTCCTCAATACTGATCTCCCTCTAGTCAATGAGAGAAATCTGGATGAGTGTCTACTACCCAACAGGCACGGGTCCCTTTGCAACCAAAGCACTAGGACCATTTTCAAGCTGAGGTGAAAGGGAAGAGGCCAGCTGTAGAACACCCATAGGATGGAGGTGGATTCTTCTCAGGATTCCCTCCTCTTCAGTTCCCTACTGAAAGCTGTTGACTAAGTTCTTGGAGGCCAGCTTTCACTGATGTCTGGTTAGAGAGGAAAAGGATGAATAAAACCCTGGCTCGAGTGCTGACGGTTAGCAAGCGTTCCGATGGCTATGTAGAGCTCGGGCTTCTGGCGGGAAAGTCAGTGAGTCACAGGACAGTGCACGGATGAAATATTTTGGGGAAAGATGTATTTTCCCTTGGGATGTGGACAGTGGTGAGTATGTATGTATGTTTTTGGTAGGAAAACAGGGTGATGGGGTAATAGAGAGAGTGGTGGGAAGACACTGATAATTGAGGTGGAGAAAGGGCTAAAGAGCTGCCCTTGTCTGCTTTGGCTGATTTTGCTACAGGTGGAGTGTGAAATATGAACTGTTTACACAGCTCATATTTCCATGTACTAAGAAAAACAGAGAAAGCTGGGCACAGAGCTCTAACTGAGCTCCCTTCTTAGCTCCAAACCACTTTTTTAAAATGGACCGTTAGATCTTGAAGGAAGCTGTTTTCCACCAGACCTGGTGGTGCTGGAGCAGAGCATGTGCCACCAGCTGAGAAAACAAACCCGAGAAAGAGAAAGTGTACTTGGGTTAACAGGCCCTAGGCAAGAAAGTCTCCTTTCCCTCCCCTTCCTGGTCGGCACGTCCCCCGGGGCTGGAATAGTGGGCTTTGGCAGCGGAGGTCCTTAGGTAGGAGAAAGGACTGGCTGCCCTGCAGCCACATAGAACAAGAAGAGATTTACAGTCTCCACTCCTGACTTTTATTTAATGGAAACCAGAGGCATAAAAACGAGGCGGCAAATAACACCATGAGAGGAAATAAAAGGGGAGAGGGGGAGAAAAGGCTGTACTTTGAATGGAGCGCACATTTGCCATGCAGGTACTCACAATCGCAATGTTTGTCCGCCACGCTCCAAGAAGGAGATATGACAGTGGATGAACGCCACTGGTTGTGCAGAGCCGTCTACACAGGGGTCACTGGGTCTAGGACTCCTCGAGAAGGGTTTAATCCTTGGTGAAATACTAAATGGGCCTTGTCAAAATTTTTTCTCTTTTGCTTAGAAATCTTTGTTCATTCTAAGAAACATTTTATACAATTTGCTTCTGATTTGTCACACTTCTCTGGAACTAGTTGGGTTAAAAACTACTTGTGCCTGTGACTGTGGCTCCGTGTGTGTGATGGATAAAATATTCATACTTATTCTTTTAAGTGGCTAGTAGTTTGAGCTAAGTCTGATATTCTGAACTCTTATCTGTGGTTTCAGAGTGGGCATGTTCTCCCGCCAATCTGTGATCCTTCCTAACGGCAGGCCTCTCATTGGACAGGACGGTTCCCTGTACTGAAGAGTAAATTGTTTTTAGAGCCACAAGCATTTCCTCTCCTTTGTCGACAGTCGTACCTGGACTCTGACTCATCACCTAAATTCAGGTGGAAGAAATCAGATGCTTATAAAAATACTCTGAAAAGTCATGCTTAACCTTTAAGGGGAAAAGTCTAGATGTTTCATTAAACATTTATCACTTTTTGGGGAGAAAAGAAACTTTATTTTCCCCTCTTGGGGAATTACCTAGAAGCAATAAAACGCTGTTTTATAAGTAAATATCCCAGTTTACCTCTCATGGAATGAAGCAAAATAAATATAAACTTTAAAATATGGTCATGGCCCATATATTTTAAAAAGTGTTGTCACCACGGACCAACGCAGCTCAAATATATTTCTTTCATGTTTAACCATACGGGGTGAATAGATTTTCCCCCAATATCAATCTTTTTCTCTATTAACTGTCTGATTTCTTCTGTAATGTTTGATTAGAAAAAAGGAGTGGTAATGGAACCTTACGTCTTGTTTAAAAAGTAAAACATTGTCAAGGGGCTGGCCCCGTGGCTGTGTGGTTAAGTTTGCGTGCTCTGCTTCAGCGGCCCAGGGTTTTGCTGGTTTGGATCCTGGGCGCAGACATGGCACCGCTCATCAGGCCATGCTGAGGCAGCGTCCCACATGCCACAACCAGAGGGACTCACAACTAGAATATACAACTATGTACTTGGGGGCCTTGGAGAGAAGAATAAAAAAAAACAAAAAAAAGACTGGCAACAGATGTTAGCGCAGGTGCCAATCTTTAAA